>NC_040898.2:14446216-14541216 GCF_900634795.4 Betta splendens | reverse complement strand
GGGTCAAGTATGACCGGAGTGCAAAGTATGTGCAGCAGGTTGTGGTGTGTGTGTGCGGGCGCAGGTGGAGGCGCAGGGTGGAGAGAGCACACGCGTGCATGAGCTGCGTGGCACCGGGTCAGGGTCAAAGAGACGCCGCCGCTGCATTAACCTTGGCAAATTAAACATTTGGCCTAAAGGTCAAATCCATGTTCCCCAAAAACGCAAGCACATGTCACACAGCGTGAAGCTGATGCCTTCATCCGTGTGAGAGGCAATAGTTCAGCAAATGCGCCTCAGGAAGGAGCAGCATCACACACTGAGTGCACCATCACACACACATGCATCACCCTGTGGTGGTGCCAGGTTCCCCAGTTATCAGAACCTGGACTGAGACAGAGAAGAGTGAAGGAGGTGGAGGCTGCTTCATTCCTTTGGTTTCAGGTTCAGGGGAAATCTGCCTTCTAGGAAACATGTGTGCTGCACATTGTCTGTGCAAATGAATGAGGGTTTTAGTGAAGAGATCAGCCAGCGAAGTCTCACCCAGAGGGGACGAGAGCGTAGGTGAGGGAGGGCGCCGCTTGTCCCTCCTCCCCTCGGAAAATCACATTTTCCCCTCCTACTTGAAAGGATTTCTCAGATTTCTGGAAGCAATGTGAGCGCACACACACACACACACACACACACACACACACACACACACACACACACACACACACACACACGGTTAGGTGCTTTTTTTAGGCATACTAATAACAGACTAACACTCCACACTCTGATCTTCAAAGCAGCTAAAGAGGAGCAGGGAAGGAGGTCACTGAGAGGAAGCTTTTGGCACATTTGAACCCACTTAGCCTGAGAAACAGCTCCAGCTCACTTTGCAAACACAAAGTGATGGAAGCTCATTTACAGGCGGAGAATTCATAAAAACAGCTTTTACTCTGACTCTTTGGAGGTTTGTAAAAAACGTAACGCTTCATTTCCTAATCTTCAAGTGTGAACTTAACACAATTATAAACCGAGGGTTTATTGCTTTATCTTAGAGTGGTTTGTAGACTGACTTTCTTCTACAATTTGAAACAGTTCTGAGGAAAACTGTTGCTACTTTATTATCAAGAACGTCATCATTTCATGATAAAAGGCGAGTTTGAATGAAACCGACTTTATTGCTCATTTAGCCAAAGCTGAGCCGCACACTTTGAAACCATCCTCAGTGAGTGTCATGCTTCAAATTCTGAAGAAGATACTGTAATAGACATTTCTAACATTTCCTTATGATAGGATATTATGTGCTCACCGGGTTTGGAGAGAGTGGAGGCTCCACCAAACCTTCTGTTCGTCCTCGTAGCAACAAATGACAAGCACAAAAGGAGCCGTGCGTGAAGCACCGCTCCATTTCCTCCACCGCCCTCAGCCAGCAAACAAGCGGCTTTAATGGAGATCTAGTCTGCTGATTACAGACTACTGCGGTGAACACCGATGGAAAACCTGCTGCAAGGCATAAAAGGTGAGAAAAGACAAACAAAAACAACCGGTGCCTGAAAATACAAACCATAGAGAGGAAGCTGCAGGAAGCCGCCGGGAGGAGCCATGAAGGTTCCCAGCCTCCTGATAGATGCTGCGGTCGAAACCCAGGCAACCAGCTCAATGTGGGCTCAGATCAAGCAGTAACTGTTGGACTTTAACTGAATGTTAGTGACACGAGGACGCACTGCGGGCATGAAGTCACACGGAGCTGCAGCTGCAGGCAGAGCCCTCAGCTCGTCAGCACCAGCAGCAGCAAACCACAGTCTGAGGAGAACTCAGAGAGGACCAGCATCAATTACCGCCATTACTGCACATTAGCCGGGCCCTCGTTCTCTTCCTGTGTGTGCCTCAAACGAGCAAGGCGCTCAGCTGCACCTCAGGCTGCCCAGGAGAGAGAGAGGGAGAGAGGGAAAGAGAGAGAGAGAGAGAGAGACAGACAGAGAGAGAGAGAGAGAGAGTGAGAGAGAGAGAGAGAGAGAGAGAGAGAGAGAGAGAGAGAGAGAGAGAGAGAGAGAGAGAGAGAGAGTGTGTGTGTGTGTGTGTGTGTGTGTGTGTGTGTGTGTGTGTGTGTGTGTGTGTGTGTGTGTGTGTGTGTGTGTGTGTGTGGGGGCACAAACCTGCTGCATACACATGCCCGTGTGTAATATATCATCTCAGCCTGAACGGAGCCCCAAGCCAGAAGTTAATGAAGTGGAATGAGACTTATTAGCCAAAAACCTTTAAAGTCACTGACAGGCAAGTGTGTGGGGAGAAGACAGCTTCAAATTATTAATGACAACAGAGACTGAGGTGCACAAAGGGGGCGTGAGCGCAGACACACCGGATGAAACGATGCTTCGTTTGTGGTGCAGAGATTCAGGATCGTCGCTGCACATTTAGTCTGAGGCGCGTGTGCAGCACAGATCAGCTGATCCAGGTTCTGCTGGGCCTAAGTGTACAGGAACCAGCAGTTACACATTGGTGTCATCTGTGTCTGCCAGTGCAGGACGGATGGACCCGCTGGCAGGTGCTGATCTGGGGTCAGCCAGCGACACGTGTCACCACTGCCTTGAATCTGGAAGCAGACATTAGCATTAGCGTTAGCGTTAGCATTAGCTAATGCTAGTTTGTGCAGGTTGACGGCGTCTCCTCCACTGCGTCTCTTAGCAGATGCTAAAAACATTAAAGGAAGAAGATATAGTAAAGGATCAGGTTCCCCCCACCCCCCCGCTCCGACCCCGGGGTCGAGCCCGTGCTCTGAGGACGCTTTGAAGTCTGATACTTGTGTTTGCCCTCCACTGAGGCTTCGCAGACGGGCAGAGGTGTTCGGGTCTGTGCCCTTTCTCCAGGCCACGCCGTCAGATACTGAGGCACTTGTTTTGCCGGAGGCCAGAGACCCAAACCACCCTGGGGAACCGGGGTCTGGTCGGAGTCAGCCAACCTTCATCAACCCTGCTCTGGATCATGAAGCTCGTGTTTAGCTCAGTGGGAAAATGAAGCCTGACAGAACCACGCTACTCACTGCAGGCTCAAACCAACCACTGTCCTAAAGCCACCTCTTCACATCAGCTCTGCCAGGCAGGAACCTCCCATTATAATAAATGATTCAGCTGCACTCACAAATAACTCACTTAGAAGCAGAAATTGAGAGCTGACCTAGATTTTTTGCAGATTTTCGGTACCTTGTTTTTTTTTTATTGCTGTAGAAAAAGAAAGGCGCTGAAATGCAATGCTGGCACAACACAACGTAGTTTCAAAGCAGCCATCACGCTCTTTTCTGAACATCTGTATTCTGTCTGTCAGGGTTAGGGTTGTTTTTAGCCACATCCTCATACCTACAAACATGGAGCATTTTATCAGCCGTGTCCCCAAAGCAAAGCATCCACATCATCTGCAACACACATCATCTGCCTCAGTGTGTGTTGATGCCTAAATGTCAAACTGCTTTTATCTGAGGGGATATTCTCTGCAGAGGCTCATGTCAAACCACCGGGGTCCTATGTGCTGATAACCCCTACAGCAACAGAGCCTTTAATGCAGCCGCTCTAAACGTGGCCACGTTCATGATACTCATGTGAATCTGAGGAAAGTTACTGCCATTAACTGCTTTTCCCGATAAACACACGCTGATGAAGGGAGACGAGGTGTGTGAAACAAGAGCTCAGGGGAGTGTGTCCTCAGGCTGCGGGTCAGAGTTTCTCCGAGGTCGTCCACAGCAGAGCTGAGGAGCAGAGCCAGAGAGAGGGAGGGAGGGAGCACGTCTGGCAGGAGCAGGATAAATAAGAGTCAGGGAGCCATTGATACAGCCCCCGGGGCTCTTTGATCCATCATTAGGAGCTTTGTGAAGTAAACACTGGCTAATTGTCTGGATCAGGCTGCGATGCTTATCTGCGCTCGCCTGTCTCTTCCCTCCAACGCTTCGATATGTTTCCTCAGCCGCACAGAGGAGGCCAAGCTTGCGAGCAGCAGCAGAGTCCTGGAGCTACCTGCCGTTCACCACCCGCTGCATCGCTGCCAGCTTTGACCCCCGCACGTATCTGCTGACCTTTTAATCCGGCCAGCGCCTCACAATTAATGCAAAGCTGATAAAGGAAGTTGCAGAGGCTTTTTAAAACCCATTAAATGTGTAGTAAACTTATCTTTTAATTGCCTGGTTACTTTGGAAAAGAAAACTGGCCTTGTTTAAGTTTTGAAGTCACGTTTGTATTCTTGTTGGGGCAGAAAATGGATCCATAAACAGGTATTTTCAGATCTTGGAACTTTTGGGAGACTAGTGACTGGGAGCAGGGCCGGGCCGGGCTCAAACGCTGGCGCTGATGGTGTAATGGGGGGTTTCCACAAAGCCCTTCATGTGGCTTCAGCTTCCCCTCCTGCACCCGAGCCCGCAGAGATCAGACGCGGGGGGTCTCTGGGGGGAGCAGCTCCCCCAACGATGACGCTGCTCACTGGAGGTCTGGTTGGGTTTAGTGATGCCTTTGGGCCTGAGGCCAGAGAGGAGCGATATAATGCAGCTACTGGAAACATTGTTTCTTTGATGTTGGAGGAACCTACAAATTTACACTGACAGTTCAACACATTTATATTTTCCTGCATCTTTGTCAACCGCAGCCGTGCCCTTCGTCCATTAAGTTTGCTGCCGTGGAGGCGGGTCCATGTGCTGCATGCAATAAGCCAAAGTAATTACACAGCGGAAGGTGGGGCCTGTGTTGACATGCTGCGTCTGACTGTGAATGTGAGCTAGCAGGACATTTGTATGCACGCGTGTTCTGCAGAGATACTGCGCGGCCGCGGCCGGTTATCTGGCGGCATCAGGGCGACGCGTGGAGAGACGGCCCCCGGCCCGCGGCGTGCGGGGGATCAGCCCTGTCGCTGCCTGTCACTCCGGCTTTTCCCCCGTCAGGGCCCCGCGGGGGTGGGGGGTGGGGGGCAGACTGACAGGTGACAGGTGAAGCCCGCCCGGCGCTCAGGCCTCCGTGCACATCGCACGCTGCTGCTTTGTTAACAGCACTGGGAGCGGATTAGCAGGTCCGAAGGGGCGCGACACCACTTCAACGCCGCGCAAGTCACGCTGTCACTCCACAACGTGCAGGGGCAGGAGAAGTCAGAGGCGAGGGCACGATGAGACCCGTGGAGGCAGTTCTGGGTTGGGTTTAATACATGAGGTTGATGCTGACTCTATATGAACAGTAAAGGCCTGCGCACACGCTCAACATGCATCGCATTCAGTTGTTTTTTATGACAAAACAGTCTAAAGCAAAAAGGTACAGGACATAATTCCTCACCAAATCCTGAGACGCTGGTTATTTATGTGTAATTGGATCACAGCTAACATACGTCCATGGTTCAGTACAGGAATGGATTTACAGCCCTCTTTGTCGCTTGATGGACTTTTAATGGCCATTATTGTTGCCACTCACGGCCTCAAATCGAGCAGCAGCTCCTCGCTGCGCCTTGAATCCAACCCAGCGCCGGAGGTTGCGCCCAAATCTTCTCCCCTGACCTGAAGCTCCCATTCCATTACCCAGCGTTCCCAGTGGGGACAGCAGTGGTCTCTGAATACTTGAACTCTGACCTCGGCCCCATCAGGAGCGCGGCCAATAACGGAGAGGGAGGTTTTATAGGCGCCCATGTTATGTGCACAGAGTCATAATGATGCCCTACCAGGTTTGGCTCTGATGTGATTTAGTTCTTATTAACTGCAATCGCAGTGAGGCCCCGGCAGTCAGGGGGTGGATAGACAGGTGCATCCTGGGTTCACTTAGAATCATCTGTCAAACACAAAAGAGGAAAAAGAAATGTGGTGAACCGTCGCACACGTCTAACCGAAGCCAATGAGCCAAAAGAGTCATGACTTTACAGAGGTTTTACATTGTTGTGTTTAAATATGAAGGTTCCGTCTTCCGTCTGTGGTGAAACAAGGGGAAGAAGAAAGTTGTTAGCTTCCACAGCAGCACCCTCCAACCTCATAACCTCACTAATATGTAAAGTGTAGAGGTCAAAAAGTGAAGAGGAGGATGAGAATGCAAAACTGACTGGAACAAACGTGTTCAGATACACAATGAGTACACAGATAACACATGCAGAGGAGGGTAAAAGGAGAAACAAAGCAGTGGAGGAGGTGAAGAAGGCGAGAGCGAGGAGGGAAGCTGTGTTCGTGTGACGGGCAGAGGCTGGTGGGGAAACGGACGGCGCGTTCCTCTTGGGCTCCCATCACTTCAGGAGCGCTGACATGCATGACAGCTACAAGAGAGGAGAGTCTGCAGCTGCAGGACGGAGGAAGAGGAAGAGGAAGGCTGGATCCACACATTCAGGGCTCGCTCTGTGTTAAAGATAAGCCTGAGAACATTTAAAAGACGCTTTAATGAGCCGTCACACAGCTCCCACAGCATAAGCTAATGCTACGTGCTCGTGCATGCGTCTTGAAGAACTGAAAACATGCCAATACAAAGCCAAGTGTATCACGTGGAGCCGCTGGTGAAGCAGAGGTGAAAGGTATTGGTTTCCAGTGAAAGTTACTGGTTCTTTCATGTTCCAGGGCTCCTCCTGTGAAGCCCATTCAGATTTATTGCCTCCTTTGAAAAGGGGTTTATCTCAGACAGTGATGTAATATTTATCTGCACGAGTCCCAGTCCCTGTATCAATGAATGCTGCTTTACGTTTATACAGATGAGTTACTGCCCCGGCTTTTCCAGGTGTATTACCATGATTTGCTTGACAGGCCTGTAGCGGGCGATGAGGTCACGGCAGGGGTTTTATAGCAAGGCTGCTCATGGTTAAAGACAATAAATATTCCCATGACAAGGAGAGAGTAGAAATGACAGATGGTGAGAGGGATTCCTTTCCAGACTCAAAGCCATGTGTGTCTTCTACGAGGGCGACTGAAGAAAGTGAAGTTCAGCTCGGGAAAAAAAACAAAAGTGCAGAAAAGCTCTCGCTCCCGCTCTCACAGGCCTCTTTCATAACCATTAACTGTGTGATGACACCAGCGGATATTCAGATTGATTTACCATCGTCTGGGGATTAGTTGGCCTGTGCAGGAGTCTTCCATAGCAAAGATTCATTTGTGTCCTTAATGAAAGTCTTCCTGCCTTAACATTTCCTCCAACCAACATGCGCCTACTTTATATTTGGCTCTGATTGCTTTAATGGCCTTATTTATGAGGTCACTGCTGGAACTCGTATCTCATTGGTAGCTCTTCGGCCACGGAACGAGCGGGGAATTAATCTAAAAATCTCCTGATTCAAACCTCATTTTTCAAAAAACGTGGCAGTGCCCCCGAAAATCAATGAGGGAGTTAAGGCAACGCCAAACGGGGAGAAGAAAGGATCATTTGTCTGGAGGTCTTGGCAAAACCCCAGAGTAGTAGAAGTCAAGTGTATTTAAGGCACCAATGCACAAAGTGAAACTTCTAATAGACTGTAGAAACACAACGCACTGATACATGACTTCTATCCCTGCGTTTAAGAACCACTGCCCCACGATACGACGACCGACTGGAGAGGACGCATGAAAGGAGCCGAACGAGCAGCAGACAAACAGGAAGACATGGGCCTCCAATCAGAGCCCGCGTCCCCACAGTCCCACAAACTGCTCCTTTAGCGCCGCCTGTTAAATGGACGTGGACACAGTGACAGTGAAGCATGAGGTTATGGTTTCCAATCAAAGCTGATGTGAAGTCTCTACCTTCAGCCCTGTGGGCACAAGAACCTCCATTCCCCACAGTGACCAATTTCCCCCAAAACATCTTCCAGTACCTGACAACCGAGTGTACCCATAACAGCAGACAGTTGCCATGGAAACGGCTGTAGACTTAGATGGGATGTGGAGGCTGGACTCGGACCAGTGGACGGATGGGAGGGATGTGCCATTAACCCTCGGGGCGCCAACATTTAATGGGAGCCAATCAAGGAAATCAACATCTATATGGATCAGAGGAGGCAGAAGGAACGGCCGATGGGGACGGAGCTCAGTGCAGCTCCACGTCAGTGCACCGAGGCGCGACGGGAAGCAGTGGAGGGGTGAGGAGCACATTAAAGCCCGACTCTGTCAGGCGCTCATCAACGATGATCATGAACCCGATTAAACATGTTCACTTCCACCGGCCGATTCCCCGAAGGCTTGTTTCAAATCAAGCTCAGTCAATAAAAGGCCACTGACTGAACCACGGGTGTCTGGTCTCAACTGAACACAAGACTTGGACGTGACCCCAGAACTCCGCCCACGCCAAATTTATGTTTCCATTTAAAAAATGAAACTTCTTTTCACATTCTCGAGCTGATGATGGTCCATTCTTCCTCAAAGCTCCTTAAAAGATTAGCTTCCCATTAATGGAGCTTCTATTTCAGCCGCAATTAGGAGCAGAGAATCCCAAGACTTTGGAGTGGGACGAGGGAAGGAGTTCAGCCCCAGAGCTGTGTCCAGAAACGGAGGAATTAATCCCCTCACCCTCGTTCTCCTCAGGCATTATCCTCCACTGTCATAAACTTGGCCGCTGCCTCGCGCGTTCCTTCCTAATTGTCAACGTAGCAAAGACTTTGACCGTCACTCAGATCTACAGAACAACCGCCAGCAGCTTCCTGACAGTGAGAGGAGCTGAAGGGAAGCAGGGCTCCGCTCCCGACGGCAGATTTGCAGGAAAGCCACAGAAATTAAACAATCCTCTGCCGAATAGAATAGGATTATGAAAATGCGCTCCTCAAACGGCAGCGCGCACAACGCGGCCGCTGGTCTCGGCCTGTGACGATCGCGCTGTTCCGACGCAGGGCACATCTCAGAGCAGCCCTGCGTCCGAGCCAATTCAGTTAGTGGGAAGCAGCAGCGGATGTGAGCCAAGGTTATGAACCGGAGGACGTTGGCCTTTCTGAGAACGCACACACACACACACACACACACACACACACACACACACACACACACACACACACACACACACACACACACACACACACACACGCTGCAGAGCAATCAAACAGAAAGCTTAGGGTCCTTTGTTCCCATGAACACAGTTGCCGTTTGCAAAGAGTCATTGAGTAGAAAGACTGCAGACACGGCCGCTGCGTTTTGGACGGGAGTTTATTTCCTCGTTTCTATTGTGATCGGAATTAGTGAAATATCAGAAGGTGGGTTATTGCTGGAAATGCTTCAGTAACCCTTTATTCCCTGGGTCCAGTGATTTTCCAGGCCTTTTCCCGAGGCTGTGACACCCGCTCTGCTCCCTTCCTCCTCTCAGGTCTGCGCCTCCACTCCGGCTTCCTCTCTTTCTGTTTTATTGTAGTAGGACGGGCTCCAGGACATCACTATGTTATGATTCATTACTCAGCTGACACCGAGGCTTTTTCCACCTCTCCTGCAGACGGGCCACACTCCGGAACCTCAAGCCCCTCAGACCGCTACCTCTGGTGGTCCCATCAGTGTGCGTCAGCCCTGCATGACCACCTCCCTGCTGGAGACGGGTCCAACACCACCAGCGAAACAGCTTTTTATCACAAACCCTAACGCTTCCAGACACGTATTTCCACCTTAAACATGCCATTAAAAACAGGCTGACCTTTCGTAAACAGCGTGTTTCTGATGCAGGCGTTTATGATGTATACGTAAGTCGCAGAGCGGCATTAATTAAAGATGGGAACTGTGCTGGTTCAGCAGGAAAGAGGCTGTTTAAACAGAACCACCAGAAGAGACGGGCCGGGACACAAAGGAGGCCCACACAGGCTGCAGGTTGAGTCGGTGTCTGCCCCAAGGACAGCGGAGCCCGCGCCCACTCTGTTTACACGCATTCCAGACCAGGATGCATTCATTTCACTGCTGGAGCAATTACAAGAAGCAGTGCGAATAAGAATGCGAGCGAGCAGGCTGCATTACTGCAAAGCCAGGCCAAGGCAAACATACAGGCTGGAATCATGGACGACCGTAGCGGCCATTTACTACGACTCCCTGCTTCTCCACGTGCAGCTCCACCGGTCACCTGAACTTATCTATCGAGGAGTGTTGAGCAAAAACGTTATCTCAAAATAATCCATTTTAATGAGTTAAGACACACAAGTCGCATTTTCCATTTGTTATGCCTCATCAACTGCTGTAGGATAGAAAAGAGGACATCTATAACATCAAAGCCCCAAAGCCTCATTTAATCTCTTACACAGCGGATCCCACACAACCACACACACACACACACACACACACACACACACACCACTGAAACCCAATCTGAGGCGCTGCTCATATGGTCTGCAGGTTTGTCAGACTGTTAAGAGACATAACACTTATCTCCTCCCCACATCTGAGGCCTGGTTAGCGGTGAGAGTTTGTTCATTTCCAAAATAGCCTCCAACAAGGCCAGGGTAGAAGAGAAAGGATACCCAGTCCAGCCACAACTAATCATCTTGTGATGAATCATTTGAGCCCAAGCCCTTAGCTGTGGCGAAAGAATCACAGATTGCAGCTCTTGAGGCTGTGCTTCCAGATCTGCCGGAGCATCTCTGCAAATCCATATGTGCAACATACTGTAAGCTGGAGCTGGTCAGAGACAAAGAGAGCAGTGCACCTGGCTCATTACCCCACATCTGTCCTTCCATTAGATCAGACAATGGATTAAACAGGAAGTAGGAAGGTGGTTTACGTCTTTCTCTAATTTAAAACATGGAATCCTGGTCTCTGCTGATGATTCTGGGACGTCTAGTCACTCAGTTTAACTAGAGGCTGAATATGTGCTTTCCAGTCCAGCGTCCAGACAGTAGCGTCGACAGAACAAAGCCTGCGAAGTGGGAAGGTGATGCTGGCTGACGGCTGAAATGGAAACTGTGCACAGGGTAAACATTTACACAGGCTTGATGAGACCTCCACCATCCGTCTCGCTGCCGGAGCTAGCGGTCCGATCGCATGCTCCCCGGTGCCGTGGGCCGACACCCACGTCGGCTCCGCCGGCCCGTTTATTTGACTGCAAATGGAGCAAAACTGTTCAGTGGTAGCTTCAGTCACACCGAGGCTGTGACAGCCCCCGCTGTAAATCACAAACCTGACTGTGTTGATTGCAGCAAGAGAAAAATGAGCCGGCCTCAAGTTGGCATGATGGGAGAATACTTTCCAAAGTCTACAAATAACAGCGTGGGCACATGAGAGATGATTAAATTGTGGAAATTGTTTAACTGCTTGAAGGAAGTGAGGCTAATTCCCAGGCACTGACAGACAGATGTTGTAATGGCAGGTGGTAAATCGCATAAAACTGAATTTGCAACAACACGCAGGCCTCACAATGAATTAAATAGACATTATTCTCCTAATGCAGGTCCCATTTGTCAGCTCATTTGAAGCTTGGTTTACTCTTTGTGATGAGGAAAGCGAAAGTGACAAACAGAACGAGGGAGGCAGTCATTTCCTCGTCTCCTCCAGCTGTTGAGCTCAAGGACCATTTACGCTCTGATTAAAAAGATTTAACTTCCACACACGGCTTTAATTCCTCAGAACCAGAGGAACGAGTGGATGTGAAGATTGTATGTTATTTGTTGCTGAGTCCGCATCGCATTAGGTGATCTAATCACAGAAATCAGCTGCCTCGTGGTGAAGGACGCGACGCATGGACCAACGGGAGACGGGCCATTATTGCTCCTGAGTTTGGGCCGTTTCTCTGTGAGATCGGATCCATGCTTCTCTCACGGACTCCTGCAGACGCCGCGCAGCCCTGTGGTGTGAAGGCACCAGACCTGAGCGGACGGAAGGAGCAATAATCTGATTCAGGGCTTCCTCTAATCAGCCAGAGGCTTCCTACTCCCTCAGGCAAACAGGATCCTACACATCACTGCCAATAAACCGGAGGAGAGAGAGTGAGAAACAAAGAGCGGCTGCACGGGCGGGTTCGACAGCCGGGGGCGTCTAAACAAACACGAACCAGATGCAGAACATGTAGAACACATGTCCCCGTCAGACAGCGCGCGTGGGGCAGGGCTTTTAGTCTGATGTTTACTGTGTGCAGGACTGACAGCGCTAATGATATTACGCGTGTGCGCTTGTGCTTTTGTCTCTGTGATGATGAGTTCAGCTTGTAACGCTGGGCTCTGGTTTGGGCCCAGGTTGGTCCGTGCAGACGGGCGGGAGGGGCCCAGGAAGTGGAAAACGCCACGAGGGCTCGGAGCTGAAACAGAACCGCAGCACGACAAGGGGAGGAGGCGCAGCCGAGTCCTCCTGCTTTAAAATGAATGGATTAAGTGAACGTATGAATCTGGGTATCGGCTCGTGCCAGACGCAGTCAGGAAGAAATATTCAGCACAAGTTCAATTGAAATAAGTAATGACTAATAAAACCTCCCGCTCCCCTGGAGGAGTCCGTGTTTTGGCAGCCTGGAAGTGTTTTGATTTCATGCGTCATAGTCAGAATGTTCACCCGGATGGTTTTTGATTAATGGAGCCAAGTGTTCTACAAGCTCTCTAATTGTTTACTAATTGCATTAGTAATTACTGGTGCACCTGAAGGGGTCATGGGTCGTGTGCTTCATTCCAGTTAGCATCAGATCTCCACTTATTTAAATGATGGTAAAGGCTAATGTGCAGACTGTATTAGCATTCAACAATAGCCTAAATAAACAGAGCAGGGGTTTGAAAGCACATCTGGGCTGAAGTTACAGCAGCTAAAGCCAAACTCAGCTCTAAAGTAAACGTGACATCGGTCTCACTGCCTCACTACATGCACCGGGGGAGACTCTTCAAGCGGTCAAGCTTCTAAATGTCAAGGCCCAGGGCCGTCTGAGCGCCGCGAGGCCTCGTGGAGCCCTTCATAATGTGGAGTTTAAGGCTAATCCCGACTTGGCCTTTTTTATGTGCTCAGGAATATTTGCACAGCGATCTGGAGCAGCAGTGGAGACGTCTAATGTCCCGTCGTTGGACGGAGCTCAGTGAATCTACGTACCAGCAGCTCCTCGTGTGGAGGGTGTGGTGTGCGTGTTCTGTGGCACGTTCTCCACCAACCAGGGAGCCAAGCGAGCGGCCCGCCCCACCCTGCCGGTCCCGAGGGCCCGTGAGAACGGCCCTCAAAGTATTTGAAATAGTTGGACGGACGACACACGCAAGCAAAAGAATGGCCGGGCCAGAGTAGCATGAAATAAACCGCCTGGAGGAGAGACAGAGACCAGAGAGCAATTTGTTTCCCCCTGTGCCAATTACAGGCCGGAGCCAGACACTGTCTCCAAATGAGAAGCAGCCCGGTTCTGCCCAGACGCCACTATCTGGGCACAGTAAGTGATGCGAGTGGGGAAAAGCAGCAGCCAAAACCCGCGTCTCCGCCGGGCTCCGAAGCCGGCCTGAAAATTCTTGGGTGTTCCTTTTCCAAATATCCTTGAGAGACGTCGGTGGGAGCGCAGTGGAAATATGCGATACGGTGTCGAGCTCTCAGGCATGCGCGTTATTTGATCAGCATCGTGTCCTCTTCATAGACCAGAGTTTTGAAGCCTCCACACACCGAGAAACGGTTCCCGTCTGTGATTAGTCCCGAGTCCCGAGCTCAACAACTTCATTCCACAGCAACAACAAATAAGCCGAGGGAGTTCGTGCCCAAACTGCATGTGGAAGTCAGATCCCTTCATCAGCCGAGCACGGCGTCTCCAGACATGACCTAACGCAGCGGCGTCTGCGAGGAGCGCTCTCCTCCTCAACACAGCGAGTCGTCAGAAGAAACCGGACTCGCGGATTAAACCTGGATTAAACCCGTCACGGGAGGGTGGAATCCCAGGAACCGGCTTCCAATGGAGACTGTGTTAAATGCAATTCAATTCAGAATCTGGACTAAAATTGTGTTCTTGTTTCAGTACATGGAGAAAGGAAGGGAGTGAAACCACGCGGCTGTGCAGAGAAGCAGAAAGAAGCAGAGGAAGAAAGTGTGTTAACGTTGGACTCACTCTCACTCAGCCAAGCTTCTTATTGCATAGAAAAAAACATACAAGTAAAACATTCATGAAAAACACTTTAAATTAATTAAAAATTATTAAATTGTGTGTCCAAGTCTAAGAAGTGATTTTGTGGTTTACCGTTTCTATTATTAATTAAACTATAGATGTTTACACGTGTTTCTTGGGAGATCAGCACAACAACCATTAATGTCCCTCCGAAGCTGATTTGGTTTTTACTTCTCCAAACCTTAACTCCTGATGGGACATTTGCCTGTTGGGTCGAGGTTGAAGGAATAAATACAGCTGTTGCTGATGATACTACGTTTTCCATGTGAACGACTCATTGTTCGCATTGAACTGACTCACCTCCACTGCTGCTGTTGAAACAGGGCCACATTAGCTTCAAGCCGCGGGTTCAGTCATCCAGCACGTCTCCTGTGGCCACGTAGCTCATCGTGTCCTCTGGAAAGAGACACTTATTCAAATGGATTAATGACCAGAGGGGAGCTCTTTGAAGCCGCAGAGGCAGAAGTGGAGGAGTGGACGTGGAGGAAGATGCTGCTGCATCAAGGCGGCGGGAGGATCTCAGTAGTAAGCTGCTGCTCTGTGGCTTAACATTCCTGGCGTTGCCTGCAGATCCACGGGGGGCGTCTTTGCGTGCCACCATATTAATGTGGGCCAAGACCCCTCAGAATTCAGTCCATATGCTCGGCGCTGCTGCCCAGCAGCACCGGCGTCCTCGGCCAAAGCACACAGTCTGTCCTGATCACAGCGCGCGTCTGAAACACGCACGCGTCCGCTCCGTCATAACTTAGTGCCGCCACGAGCCGCTCAGAACCCACCTGTCTGGATCCGAGACGGATCACGGCCCGCGCATCGATGCAATGCATCACCGTCTGAGGCGGCGGCGTGCAAATGAGCAGAGAGCAGCCCCGCGTGGGGACGGGTCACAGATCCTCGTCCATCGTCCATCATGCAGCAGGGGTGCGACATCAGAACCACCTCCACGCCGAGCGGTGCCAGGCTCGGCCGGGCCTGGTGGTCGATGGCCTGGCGCTGCTGCAGATGGGCCGGTCCCCAGCGGGCCTCTGATGGATGCGCCTTCAGTCCCAGTGGCCTCTCGGAACCGGAATCATCCGGACCAATGGGGGCGGCCATGTTTGTTTGCAGACGACTGTTTGATCATATCATCATTAATCAGATGCTGTTAATCCGTTTCATAGTGTTTACTGTTTCACAGGAAGTTAGAAACACATCAGATCCAAAGTGAAAGAGTGCGACCAGCTACAGGAGCCAGCGTTCTGTTCCTCCACGCGGCTGTTTACCCTGCACAGCGTAGCAACCCCTCATGTTTACCTTCCTACAGAGACGATGATGGAGGCACAATGGAGTCCAAGGACAACAAACAGCCAGTTCAAATGGGCTAATGAGTAACTGCAGGTTAAACTCTGGTGAAATATGGGCCTGCAGCCGCCCGGTTCTGGCTCCTCGGCCGCGTTGACAGGCTTCCTTTGCCTTTTCATGCTTCCATTAGGACCCGAGTGGCCATTCATCACGGCGCCCGTGTTGGACGAGCCTCAGCGAAACACAGGCAGACACTTAATGACGCTTTATGGCCAAGATGGAAATAAAGAGGAGGTCGGACGCGCGGCAGAATGGAGTTCATCGCAGTCATCGCCCCGTTATTATCGCTTCAGTGACGTGTGTCTACGCAGCAGGTCCAATTATAAAAGGGTCGCGTCTGATTGAAAACAAGATCTATCTGAGGACCCACACTCGGGGACGACAGGCAGAGGTTCTAGTGGAAACGCTCCATCTCACAGAGCCAAGTCCTGAGTAGATGACTTCTCCATGCGTTGAGCTTTTTTGGGGGAGAATCAGCAACGAGCTCGTCTGCATCAGCAGAGACGTGTGTCTCACGCTGACGCGTTTCAATTCAAACAGCCAGGTTCAATGTGACGCGTGCACTGCTGCTTTCAGACCACGCCGTGTCCAGCACAGGCTTTGATGTCAATTAATATTTGATGTTCTGGTGGTGGAGAGAGTCACAAATCTTCATCTGCATCGTTTATGGGCCTGGCTCAGTTCGTGAGACGCATAAAACACCTCCACTCATCACACGCCACATTTAAGGCTGCAGTAATATCTTAATGTCCGCTGATTGGACGACTTCCTTCAAGGTGAGGCGTCGGCTCTGGGTCACAGATACTGTGTGTGCATGGACGGGGTTTGTTTGTATTAACGTCTGCTGGACCAGAACCAGGAAAGGCTTGAATTAAAAAATAAGCCAAATGTCTTTTGGATCCGCACCACATCTATTCAGAGCAGAATCTGCTTCAGAGCTCATTTAGCTTCACACTCATTTTTCATTCAAGGAGTTCATGACAGTGGGTGAGAACCATGCTGGATCCAATCACAGACGGACCCTCGCTGGCAATGAAGCCATGTAAACGTCATTAATGGCAGCAGAGTCACTCATACTGAGACCGGCACCAAACATGCCCTGCACCCGAGTGGGAACATTCTCCATCTGCTAGAACTGAAAAAAAGTGCAGAGGATAAATGGTTAAAAAAAGGTTCACATTCGTTACTTGGATCCACGTCCAGCCTTTAAATTCTACTGCTGTTAAAAAACAGACTGGGAAATAAAAGCCAGAAGCACTTTTGGACAGGATTGGAGTCAGGATAAAAACCCAAACACTGCTCTCGGAAGCAGGGACGTAAAACCTCACACAGACACACGTGCTCCTCTGTCACTCCTGAACCTGAACCTTCCACCATCCGGACATTTCACATGGTATCGAGTCAGGTTCTCCATCGCTAAACTATTAAATCAATTTAAATTCCAGCTCACAAATGTCAGAGGCTGCAGCGCACGGCTGGAACGGTCGTCTGTGGTGAAGCCTGCACTCGCAACAGGCTGAAACAAGGTCCGCGAGGCGTCTGCAAAGGCCATTTGCCTCAGCTCCCACTCCAACATGGAGCACATTAGTGGGAGCGTCACTGGGCAGATCAAACGTTTGCTCCCTCCTCCAGTCACGTGGATGCGGTGTGTCTGCTTCAACACTGCTCATGGTTCTCGCCATATGACACTGGCACCATCACAGGGATGAGCGGAACACGAGGCGCCCCGGCACAAACACCCTTTAACGATGGGAATGGGAGAGAGCAGATCAGACCCCATTGGCTCAGAGAGCACGCAGAGCCTTTGATACGGGCAAAGATCCCATTTTACGCAGGAGAAAATGATGCAAAGCAGCCACAAGAAGGAGTAGGAGGGGCTTTAAATGCTTTTAAGGAGATGTGATGAAGACGTGGAGATGCGGAGCAGAGTCTGGGACGTGTCGGTGACGATGAGCCGACTCCACGCAGTTCGTCTCTGTTAACTGTGCTTTGAAGCGTCGTCTGACAGGACGGAGTCTGTTTCTCAAAAGGTAATGACGTGTTGGTCGGATCAGCAGTCAGAGCGAGGGATGAGCCCCCCCCCATCACCTCTACAACCAGGTGAGACGCGTGACATGCACCAGATCGTGCTCCTCATCCGCTCCAGAACACCACCCCATTCATCAGCACATCCCGCGCCGCCGCTGCATTCCTCCGCTCCGTGCTCATCCTCTGATGACTTAGCCAGACCCTGGATCAGACAGTAGCTCCTCAGTGGAGGCCATTCCCCGGCCGGGATCCTCAGGACGTAATGCAATAACAGCACGCGGAATGAATTTGAGATGCGGTGCGACTCGTTCACGCACAATCAGGGGGAAATGGAAAAACGCAAGCTGACGGTTTGCTTCGTGCAGCCAAAGGAAGACAAAGGAACAGCTGCAAAAACACGCCGCATGCAGAGGTGGCGTAAACGATGCTCCGTGACCGAGGCCTCATCGTCCTGCTTCAGAGCGTCGTCGTCCGACGGCTCCTCTGTTCGTGGACGTGTTGTTAATCAAACCTGAGCTTCTACTTGGCGTCACTTCACTGAGTGTCGGCCAGTGGTTGTTTCACAAGCTCCAATCTGCCCACAGCCTCGAAAACGCTAGGAAAATGACAATAAACATGAATAATATATGAAACAGTGGCCCTTTAATAACTACCATTAATGTTAAAGACACACAAGCCTACTCGCAATAAAACACAAACCCCAAGTCATGAAAACCCGTCATTCTATAAGACGTTTAAAGAAATATGTCATCTGAAATGACTGTAAAAGCATTTTAATGATAGACTGTGTAGAGAAAAGCTGTGATGAAGTACCTGCTGTGGTTCCGACCAGTTCACACGGTAAAAGGAGACGGAGCCGAATCACATTAAAAGCCATCAAAGCTCCCGGGAGGCGGTTCGAGTCTCCCACAGACGAACGCACACGGGAGGAAGCGCCACAGACCTGAGTGTGATCGATTCCTCCAGAATCGAGGACGACGTCTGCGCGTTGGAGGCAGTCGCTCACGCTGGCTCATCGGCTCATGTTCTGAAGGGGACGTTTGGACCCAGCGTCACAAACAGGGAGTGGACCGGGACGGGTGGGAACAGAGGAAAGCACTCAGCTGGTGACAGCACAGCTGCAGATGCAGCCTGGTCCTGAGTGCTGGAGGTGGAGGCGGAGGTGGAGGTGGAGGCGGAGGCGGAGGCGGAGGTGGAGGTGGAGGTGGAGGTGGAGGCGGAGGCGGAGGTGGAGCTGCCGCTGCTCATTGTCCTGTGTCTCCGCTTCGTTCTGTACAACGCGTCACCTGTTTCACCTCCAAACGCCGACTCTGACGTTTTCTATTCAGGCCATGGTTCCCTTTTCCTCCCTCGTGCCTGACATTGAGAAGAAAGTATCTGGCTCTAATTCCACGTGTCAGAAACGCAGAGCGCTGCTTTTAGAAAGTGAATATGATGATTTATCGCTGGCAAACATGTAAATGTGCTTCCAGGCATGTGCTCGTGGGCCGGCTCCGGGTTTGTGTCAGCTCTACTTACCCGCTCCCCACCATGATGAAAAAAGGAGCTCAGACCTTATCGATTATGCTGCCTTTAATGTCAAGCATGTGTGCGGAGCCGGTCGCAACGTGTCCACAACAACCGTGGAGCAAATCTGCATCAATCACTTCAGCAAAATCCCCAAATATCTGTGGCTTTGGCCGTTTCCATCCACAGGAAGCCGACGCGTTCATGCTCTGCCAGCTGATGCTGGAACCTGCATTCTTCCTCCCAAGAATCTGCACCATCCATTTACAGTTGCCTACTGTAAATCTCAATACGTTAAGTCTATGTTTGCACTGATATATTTTAGAGGCTAATTCACCAGAAATACATTTGAAATATTAATAGCTTAATATGTCACAAACGCACTCTTCTTCAACACGGACTCTGCTGAGCCAGATTGGACCGGGCCTCCTCAGCCCGGCTGACCTTCTCCTGCCTCCTGCCTCCTCCACCTACAGCCAGCAGCTTATCGGGCCGATAAGAACCTGTGCCTCCTCCCCAGGAGCTGTGGAGCTGTCGGCCCGAGGACCCTGGGAGCGGTGGAAGCTGCCTCTCAGGGCTTATCTGCCCTTTATGCAGCGGGACAGAGGCAGAGCCAAGGCCAGATAGGTGGGCATCCCTGGGAGGCGCGTCGGCGCCGGGCCAAAGCCGCCGCCTGCAGCCTCCTTCCCTTCCCGCGCTATCGGACCCGCTCAGCGGCGCCAGCACTCAGCATGCGGCCGATATCAGTGACACGGGGGAGGTCACTCACAAGGTTGTGCCGATGCTGCAGCTAAATAATCTGTTGCTTATTATTCTGCTGGGGTTCATTTGTCCAAATGACAGAAGACAGCATTATTGGCCGTTTTAATTAGTGAAGATTCCTCACAAGCGGCAGCTTCACCATCGTCTCCCAACGACGCCGAAACTTCCTCGGCACTTTCTGCTCCAGGGCTTTTCCTCAATCTTTAATTCAGTGGAAACCTCCCTGAAAACCTGCCGCTGACTCACAATGTGCTGAGACCTCGGTTTTTGAGCGTGGGGAGTGTTTACACATGTGGTTCCACTGATTGGCCCCCTGCAGTGAATATTTGTGATTAGGAATGAAAGAAGTTCATTAGTGATCAGAACCCACTTGCAGGCTTTGGGGCAAAAGATGTTTTTGCAGTGGTGTCAACTCAGCAGATCACAGAAGGGAATCACGGGGAGTGGAATCATGAAATATGATCATATGTGTAACACAGAAAGGCCCAGACATTAAACCTGAACCATCTCTATTCAGAAACCTAATGAATCCATCTTCACCTCTCAACCACAGGACCCACGGAAATGGAGCCGAGACTCCAAGACAAGCACGCGCTGGTTGAAGACATGTCCATGTTTCCATTCAGCGTCTGTATCCTGTCACTCAAACAGACGACCGTGAATGCAGCAGTCTTCTCCACTGAGCGTTACACGCGTTGTGGAGAGGCTTTGTATAATTAGACAAAGACGTCCTGCAAGTGCGTTCGTTTAAAGACGACGACGACTCAGTAAAACACACAACTTTCATTTTTTTCACTAAATAAATTGTTACATAAACAAATAAACATCCTTAATCTAATCTGTGAATTAATCAAAGACCTGATTAATGAGAGAAAAAGAATCAGAGTGAGCTGTAATTAATGCCATAAACACAAGCAGCGGTGGGAGGAGCCGAACATCTGGCTGCGTTCCTGTCACAGAAAACAGTGACATAACAGCTGCGCTACACAGTCACTACGTGTCACGAAGCCTAAAGCTTCAACCTGTGTTGACTCTGCTGCCCGTCACTTTTCCACTCTGCGGTGGAGCAGAGCCGCGTAAACCTGAGAACCAGCTCAGAAGCCATAATGGATCATAATGAGAGGCCTGCTTCGCGTATGTGGAGGTCTGCGATATGTATCAGGCCGCTTTCTCTGCACACGGTGCACATTTGGGTTATAAATTCATTTGGCTTGATTCACTCCAACTAAAACAAATATGCACGTAGGAACGCATGCATATCAGTCATAACAAATACATATCTGCAGTGTTTCAAGCTTAAGCTTAAACACACAACTGTCAGGGCCCAGTTCCTTCCGATGCGCTGCTTGTAACAATGCGTCCAAACAAACACATGCTCGGCTGCTGTTTGTCTTTGGCGTCTCACGCGTCCGACCAGCGGCCATTTTCATGGATCGCTCTATGGTGATATGAGGTTCATTCTGGCCCCAAAGGCAGGACGTGAGCGCTCACACTGGGCTTTAATCGAGCACGTCACATCTCACGTCTGCTCGTTTCCGACGGCGACAGGTTCCTTCAGGTTCGTGGCCCTGAGCTCGAGGCACCTGCAGGTCCGTCCGTCAGCGAGGAGGTGAGCGGGAGTCAGGACGATGCATTTGAGTGACAGGCGCAGATGGGAGGAGGGCTGCAGGCGACTCAGCGGTGGCGATGGATCCGTCAGCCGTGGAGTCGACGCGCGGAGGCAGTGGAGGCAGCGGAGACGCCGTTTGGCTGCAGTGAATTAGAAAACAGACGCCAGCAGACGTGATTTAGAACGGGAGCCTGAGAGTTTCTTACAGAAATTATTCATGCAGACATGAATAAATAAGATGGAAAAAGCTCGCATGCATTTAAAGTGGGAGGCCAATAAAAATAGAAATATGTGTTTGAGTTTTATGACAAGTCCGTCTACTTCCTGTTTGTCTGTACAGACTCTGTCGGGCCTGAAACCACAGATTGTTTTTCTAGTATTTTATTATAGACTGATTCCCAAGAATTATGTCAAATGTTTGCTTTTGCTGTTGGTAAAACAACAGCACTCAAACAGCATTAAATCATGTGTGAGAAGACGGAGGTAGATGTTGGGAAACCGCCAACAATAACTCAGAGCAGGAATGAGGTCGGACATTAAGGTTCAGATGAGCCACCGTTCACTGATGCATTCACACACGTGAGCTTTAATGGAAACCACTGTGTTCTGGTCATTTTTCAAGCGGTCACACATCACGTTTCGCATTTCGCTGAGATATGATCAAAGACACGTTTCTGGAAAACACCACCACAGTCGGGCGACGCATTAGTCACCCGCGATCGAGGAAAAAGCAAACAATGCTGGAAAGAAAAGCGAATTTGAATGAAGTGCTCCGACCGTTCCTGAAGCTCACACAGTGTGTGTGTGTGTGTGTGTGTGTGTGTGTGTGTGTGTGTGTGTGTGCGACACCTGAGCAGCCGGGGACGAGACCCCGCCCCCACTCAGGCACTCTTTAAGGAGGAATAATAAAAATGCCTAACCTTGTTAAGTGCAAGGGCAAATATTCTCATAACATTCACATACAGGGGCACCAGGGAATTCAGTCATTGAATTGAGCCGAGCTCGCGTTGCAGCGCCTGCAGCAAGACTAGATTGCCTTTCCTAAGCCTCGCAATGATACGGGAGCGAGAACGTTCCAATCTGATCTGACACGAGAGGAGGATTGTTTCATTTCAATCTCCTCCTCCTCCGTCTCGCACACGTGCAGCACAGGCCGACGTGGATCTGGACTCTGAGCTGGAGGAAGCGTGACCCCAGGTCTTTAAGCAGATGATAACGGTCTGTCTGAGAGGAGCGTCTCAGACCAAATGAGCTAAATTCATTACCTGACACCATTATTCAATTACTGCTGTCTATTAGGACATTAAGGATTTGCAGGAGCGCTGCACTGGAGCCGAGATAACGCCGAGCATCGAGCTCACAGGGACAATCCACGCAGGGATGAAGAATAGGATTAGGATTATGGAAACGACCAAGTGGGTCAGATACGCAGAAGGATGAAGATGCAGCAACGAGACCTCTGTCCACCGTAGCACGAGTGTGAAAAGGCCGCCGGACGTCCTCGGGGACGAGGACGGAGGTCCTCGAGGGCAAATGGCCCCGACGCTCAAGGACCAACGCAATTTCATGGCGCGTTTTCCGCAGATGTGTTTGTGCTAACTCATGCGAGGTCCGGTTCGGCCACTGACAGCGGTGATGGATGGACTCCGCCTCCTGCTGTGACTCGGCCTGCAGGCGAGCGTGAAGAGCAGGCGGAACGACAGACAGCAGGACGGAAACGCTGAATCTGTCCGTTGGTGACAAAGCGCGGACGAACGCAGGCCACGAGGACCCATCTGATGGATGGACGATGCTTTAAGGCAAAAACTTTTCCCACAAGCGATTTTCGTTACTTAGTTCAAGTTTGAAAAGTGAGGGGGAATAAGGAAAGAAACACACCAGTGATTTCTCTCTTCACCTGAAAGCACGAGGCAATTTCCCTCCAAAGGTGGGAATTTCCCCCAGGATGAGCCAATAACGCGCTCGTGATGCGTGATCGATGTGATTCAGCGGCTGATGAAAGCGAAGCAGATGTTCTGAAACTAAAACATTCATCTTGTGCGGAGCGTTCTCGACAAGTCAGCCTTCGTCTGCTCCCGTGGAAAGAGGCAGAGGAAGACGAGCAGAATTCCAGATCCTTATCAAGTCGCACCTGCAGCGTCTGAACTGGCGAAAGGCACAGAATGAGGTTTTCTGGTCGCCAGCTCTTTATGCAGAGCATGTGAAACGCACGTCACTGCAGAGGTCAGAGGTCATTTACATCCAGCTTTAATCTCCACCTTCTCTGCATCTCTTTCATCCTCGCTGCCAGGTGTCTTCTACAAACTACGCCTGGGATTCCCCACATTCCCTCCCACTTCCGATCACGATTCCCCTCAGGCCAACGTGGGATGAGGCTGCTTCCCAGCGCCGCTGAGGCCTTCGCAGCTCCATGAAACACGGCGTTCGCAGAGTCTCCATCAGCAGGTCAGGCTGGTTTCAACCCCCTGCTGAGCTGAACCTTTAAAGCAACGTTTGTCTGCCTGTCGTAACAGACAAAAGCAGCACCGTCCACTGAGAGGCTGAACCCGCTGGTGGTGAAGCTCCCTCTGAGGCGATAACCCGGACGGCCCTGCCATAAACGCCCTCATAAAGCCACTCGCCCACTCACATCAGCAGGAGTTAAGTGCGGAGCTGGAGTCTGGGCAGCAGACAGGAGACAGAGCGGCTGGATCCCAGCGAGCACGAGACCACGGCTGCAGAGATTAGGCTGCAAATGACACGAAACCAGAACCAGGAGGAAGCGAGGCAATAAAAGATGGAACAGGTCACTGACGACCTGGATGACAGATCAGAAAATGAGCCACTGTGAGAAACGAGACGTAGTAGCGTTTCCTACAGTTTATCCCTAATGACGGGATTTAGGGTGAAGGAGCAGGAAAAGAGTCGTTCATAGACGAGTTCATAAAAAGAAGTCTGACATTTCAGATAACTCTGGGTCTGTGCTTGTATTTCAAATCATTGTCCATCATCAGCAGCACGGAGTCAAATTAAACAGGAGAGGAAAACTCCTCTCCTGGAGCAGCTGATGTTTACTTCCCTCTAACAAAGAGTCCAGTCCGGTCCGGTCCGGTCCGGTCCGGTCGGCCCAAGACTGCCTGCAGGCGAAGCCAGGGAGCGGTCAGCGACCCGGCAGGTTCTGCTAATGACGACATGCGGCCAGAAGGGATGAAGGAAGCTGAGCGGGTGCGCGCGTCGCTTTGTTCCTCCTTCCTCCACTGTAATGTGGAACACGTGCTGTAAACAGGAGCTGTTTACTGTGTCCATGCCTTTCCTTTATCAACCTTTAAAAGGAAAAGCTCATCCTTGTGATTCTGAGCTGTATAAATACTTCAACACAAGCGTGTTAAAGCTGTAATTACACAGCGAGTCATAATGATTTATGATGATGACACCAACAAGCTTCAAGAAAAGCGCCGTCGTGGGCCATAAGGTCAAAGCGCAGGTAAAGTTGACAGGTCCAACGTTCTGCTTCATTCACAAACGCGTGGCCGCTCTTCATCACAGCTTCAGCAGTGACAAAGTGCTAAAGTACTTTGCTTCCGTTTGCACTGAGGCCTGGATGCAGATAAGCCCTGATGCTTCAGCTAACGCTACGGAGATGCAGTTCAAATGGAACTCCTCACAATGAACTTTAATGTGGACTTCTACTGAACCTCGGTTCGCTGTGTTACTGCTTGATGCATTGCAGCAGCTACAGGCCATTACACTGGTACATGTACATTTAGCCCAGCAGCTGAGCCGCATGCGGATGCATTCTGCAGCTGTGCGCGGCCGGACCGGTCCAACGCGGACTCGCTCCCACTGCTGCTGAGAAAGGCTGCGATTGTAAAGTCCCGGGATTAAACCCTGGCATGTTTAATGCAATCAGCTCCGAGGGGAACGAGTCAAGGGTCGGAGTTGTGACCTCATAACTAGACGCCAGTTCTCCGCTTCCACAAACGAGCTCGCGAACGTTCCAACACAATGAGCCCATGATGGGATTTGGAGGCCACTTGAAAGCCACAGCGCAATGAGATCGTTGGTAAGGAAAAGATTAGAGTGAGGGTCCATCTATCAACACAGTCATAAACGTGAAAATGTTTCCCTCTTGAAGATGAACTGCTTACTCTATTAGCTCCAAGCTGCGAAATGAGCTGGAAACCAGAACCGTGTCACAGCTCAAAGACTCTCCTGCAGTGTTTTGAGGAAGGAGGTTCTGGTCGCCCGCTGCGTTTCATTGGTCAGTAATAATTAGCCAAAGGCAGCGAGGGATGAGCAAATGCTGCATTCAGGCCTCCGATCACTCACATAGCAGCGCTTCCAGACTCTGGCTGAGGACGTGGGAAGACGGACGTCTTCAAGCGCTCGTGAATCAAACGAGGCCTTTGATGGAACTGAACAAAAGAATAGGACAGTGAAAATACAGCAGATATCGAAGATGAAGATGAGACAGCTGGTTTCTGCAGAGGTGGCAGAAGTCAATAGTTATGTATATGCTATGAGGATGCTATAAATGCAGAGCAGAGCTGCACAGGTGAGGAGAGGACGGAGGATTCCAGCCAGTTCCAACCGCCGCTTGGTTCAGAGGAATTTATCTGCACTGAATAAATGGCATAAGCAGCTTTCGCTCGCTCTCTGGCTGTGAAGGGACCCGTCCCGACCGCGGCCCGTTCCCACACCCCCCACATCCCTGCGCGGCAACAAAGAGTGGGTCAGTTCTGGACTCTGACCCCGTCCGCCCCCTCCTATGGGACGGCGCCCATTGTGGAGCCATTGTAGCGGTGGGCGAGGAGGCAGCGGATCTGCGCGGACCCCCCGCGGTGATGGATGACCCCAGCGCCGGCCCACGGCCTCTGGTGGACACGCAGCTGCAATTAGCTTCAATTTGTCCTCGCCTTTGGCTTCGTATTCCTCACATCCTCGTGCAGTCATTTTTTCTTCCTCCTCAGTCGTTTTTACACTGGGACGATCCTGATTCTTCACATTTCCTTCAGGTTTTGAATTTGTCCTCCTTCTCCGCCTTCTTGTCTCATCCTTCATCTCCTTCAGCTTTCTTCTCTCTTCATCTTGCTTCTTCCTGTCATTCACCATCGCCTCTCATCCTCGTTCTGCCTTTGAGGCTTTTTTCATTTTCTGCATCTTTCATCCTTGTTATTTATTTTACTTGTCTTGACTTTTTGCATTTCTTTCATTCATCTTACTACTTGTCCTTATTTCCTCTTTTATGTCTTTTTACTCCTTCTCTTCTACTTCAGCTTCATTTAAATCCCCACTGTCCCTTTATAATTCTCTAAATAAAGCAGTTTTCTCCAGGGTTTTTTTAGGATTTCTGTGTAAGTTCTGCATCATTCATTCCCTCCACCCTCAGACGAGGACCTCCTCCAGGATGAGTTCTATGAGTTCCACTGCTTCCACCTCCTGTCCTGCAGAGAAGTGTCACCACGCGCCCTCTGAGCCGCTAACGCCTCCCGTCTCTGCATTTACAACGGGCGCTAACGCCTCTCCGCAGGGTGCAGCGCGGCTCCGGGCCGACTCCAAACACGGCTGTGAAGTGATGGCGGAGCCCTGGGACTGTCAGCCAGCTTGTACTCGTCCTCCCTCGCATTTCGCTCCTCGTCCTGTCGCCTCCATCTCCCTCTCGCACCCTGTCATACATTCTGGCACTTTCATCAGGGGACACGTCACAACATAAGTGTCTGGAAGGAGGAAAACCTGCGTCCAGCTGAATCCACTGAGCTTTAGCTGGAGGTTGAGCGAGCACATGGGCCGCTGGCTGTCAAACCGGACAGGAACTCGGCAGGTCCGACGCTCGTCCACGTCGGCTGATGCTGTGCTCTGTCGTTCCTGGCTCCGTCCCAGTGGATGAGGGCCGAGATGGACAGACACATGCAGAACAGACCACGTGCTCTCACTTGACCTGCTACCGGCCAGAGGTCCGAGTCGCGTCAGTCAGGCTGCTCTCCAAGGAGCAGAGGGGGGGGGGGCCCTGCTGAACCTCCTATCGGCAGCTCTGATCACAGCTCTGTGGTCTCGGCGTCTGCAGCCGGTGATTTATTGATCAGGTTGTGTGGCTTCGCGTAAACAGCTGCTTGGTGATTCCAGCTCGGCAGGAGGCGACTTCCACTTCCACACATCCTCTTTCTCTGCATCCTTCTAACTAAACCTCAAATTCGACCTTGAGTTTAACAAATAAAATACACAAATAGGAAATGCAGCAGCTCCAGCAGCTCTGGTCAAATCAACACTGCTGCTCTGAATTGCATGTTTTTCTGGGCATTTACAGCTGTTTATTGATTAGATGTTTATCATCCAAGCTGCTGGAGCCTTAACAAAGGCCGCATGAGGCCCGAGGCCCCGTCCCTGAGCTCACAGGCTGCATCTCTTATCTGAACACGCCTCCAAACATGCACCAGGGATCACCTGATCAGCAGATACTTATGCTTTAGGAAACATTGTGTGGTTGTCTTTGCTGTTTGATAGTTCTGGGTGCAGGCAGTGTGTCGCACATGAGGCGACTCAGGCTCTGTTTGCGCTCTGTTGATGCAAATGATCCAAGAGACCAAAAGAACTCTCCAAAAACAACTGTGATGTCAATAGATATGCAGCAAACACACAGTGTGACCTTTGGTGCCGGGCCACAGGGGCTCTCGTGACACGACCTCAGCATCTTGTGGGAATTCCTCCGCTGAGCAAAAACAATCAACTGTCCCACAAATCCAATCTCATATTTGCCCTGAAATTGAGCCCATGCGACAACAAAGGGAGGATGAGCGAGAGGAGCGCAGGCATCGCTGAGGGCCCCTCGCAGTGTGACAGCCTTCCTAATGATCGCTCAGCAGATGGCAGGACGCACATGTGCCCCGCGCAGACGGCGAATCTGAGCACGAGGACCCGTCTCCTCCGCCCTCCATCGCGTCCTCTCACCCATGACCTGAACAAAGGCCTCTGGAGTTGCTGCAGCTAGTGACAAACGGCTCAAGTGTTTGGGACTAATTGTCTTCAGGACCTGGATTAATGCTACAAGCAAACATCAGACTGCGTCTGTTCAGTGTGTTTTTGTTGGTCTGAACCGCATTTGTTCTGTCTTGGAGAAGTGGTAGAGTAAAGGTCATTAGTGGGACATGTTTGCTCTGAATGTTGACTCTGGCTTTGAGGACACACACGCTGACCCACAGAGAGAGACGGGCGGCTCGCTCGTTTGTTTGGGAAGCTGCTGCACAAACGGTGGGAAGACGGGCAGCGGTGCACAGCGGGCGAGCGAGGGCGAGCGAGAGGAGAGAGAGGGATGAGGGGCGCTCAGAGCAGAACCGAGGCCAGAGCTGCACCTGTCCGGTCCCTGCTGGCGTCCTGTGGCACCAGGGAAAGGCAGAGGGACGTAAATCCTGCCAAGCCCCAGGCCCCCCCCCCCCCCCCCCCCCCCCCCCCCCCCCCACCCGGACCCCCAACGCCCCCCCCCCCCCACCGTGAGTGGCAGCTCCGTCTGGGTCAACAACGCGCCCGCTGACATTCCTAGAGTGAGAGCGATACGGGGGTGTCGGCTCACCTGGCTCCGGCTCCGGCTCCGACCGGACAGTGGGGGAGCGGCCGCCGCACTGTTTGTGTAGCTGTTCGTGTTATGGGTGACGTCTCAATGCATGCGTTTCCACAGACGGGCACCGCGTCCGTGGCGTTCCAACGCTCCGTTCTCCATGAGCGCTGAGCAGAACCAGGGTCCAATCACGCGTTTCTGTCCAGTGTCGTCTGTGTCGTAACATCAGACAACGCCGTGGCGCCCGTTCTTCACTTCGAGGCGCCGCCGCCGAGCGATCGCTCCTGAATGGATCTATTGCTTGATTCCCTCCTTCCTGATTCCTCTCGCTGTCTCGGGCCTCTCCTCCGCCCCGGTCCGTGCACGCGGGGATCTCTCTCCTGTGTTAATAATTCATGAACGCTCGGGCCGCTGCCGTAATCCTGACTGACACTAAAAGTCTGTCTAGATTTAGCGTCATGAAACTTTCATGGGTAAATGTGCAGTTGAGCTCCGTCCTCGCTCTCTTTTAAGGCCACTCTGGCTCCTCGTCGCTGTCCTGCACGCGTGCACGCGTGCACAGGCGAGAGCACTGCAGACAGTCCATTTGGCGCCGCCGTGAGGGGCCCATTTACCGCCTCGCAGCCGGACCCGCTCGCTGCTCGCCGAGCGGCTGACGGCGTGGAGCCGCGGGTACAAAGCGACTCAGCGCCGCGAGCGGAGATGTGAGCGCCAACGCTCCCAGTGGAAATCAACGTCCTGAATGAGCGGCACGTGGTGTTTAAGACGAAACCCAAGCCTGTGCTCCACAACTAGCACCAAACCAAACCTCAACCTCCTCACAGCACACGCTGATCTGATCTGAGAGACGAGCCGGACGCCGTGATGGTAAAATGCACTGATGCTGCAGCAGCTCCAGTCACAGAATGCGGATATCATGTCCTCCATGAGCCTGAGCTGCAGCTCTGCGGTGTTGTGTTCAAGGACCCACGATGAAGTTGAGAGCATCCACATCCTTGTTTCAGGAACGGGATTAAAACATGCTGGAATTTGACGGCGCTCGAACATCGTTTGCCCAGAGCTGTTTTTAGATTTAATAGTAGAAACAATTCTTCCTCTTTTTCCATTAAAGACGCACTTGATGGTTTTAGAGAGTAATCAGCCGATAAGACGCCTGGAGCTGAGCTCCGCTAATTCTCCGGCGGAGCCCTGGGAGGAGTTGATAAACTTTCCGTGCTCGTCCGTTAAGTGCCAACCACTGCCACAGTATTACTGGGCCTCTTATCGGGGCAGAGGAAGGGCCTTGTAATTGGCTGCCGGGGTAATTTCACCACACGGATCCCGTTAGTATCAAAACACATAGCAGGAGGAAAGATGGACAGATCGATGAGACGACACTAATGTTCCTAATTAGCTCCCACCTCCGCCTCCACCACTTCCACTCTGTTGCCGCCCCTCGTGTGCGCTGGGAGAGGGAGAAGTCCAGAGCGCAGGACGGCACCACTCACGCTAATGGACAGAATGGAGGACGGAGAGGGGACCCCCCCCCCATGGTTTAAAGCTGTGGGAGGACGACGGAACCATCCTCCGGCACCTCCAGCACGTCGCACCTCCGGCACCCGTGTAAACTCCACGCACTCTGCAGCCTCAAACATTCATGGCGGCGCATCTTGGCCCGTTTTCCCTGCTTCCAGTCGAGGAGCGGCTTGGTGCAGGCTGCACCAGGCTGCTGACTTCACCTTCGCAGCCCTGCGGAGGACGAGCTGCTGCCGGCGCTCGGCCACTTGCTTTTATTAGGACTTATTAAAGGACGTGGACTGAAGGAGACGCTCTCCTCACCGCTTTGTACAGATACTGCTTTATGGCTGCGTTTGTAGATTAACTACGTGGTTCGGCCCATTTTATGTTGTCTGTGAGATGTTTAACGAGCACGTTAGAGCTGCATCTGCACCATGTGACCAGCCGTCGACCAATGATGAGGAGCGACTGGACTAGTTTCAACGAGACACTGGATTATTTGGTCCTGACGCTGATTGAGCATAAAGCAGAGACAACAACACAGCGTCATTAGCTACTAAAACTCCCAGTTTATCCAGCAGCACTCAAACATCAGTTTGACACTTCTGTCCCGTCACCAGCACGTGTGCGACCATCAAAGGCGTACGAATGCAGAGCGAAGAAGCTGCTGGGAACAAAATGACTGTTTGAACCTGGTTGAGATAAATTTAGTCTGGTGAACTATGCACGACTCTCATCATGTGATCCATATGGTAACGAACGGCACCGAGGAGGGAATCAGCCTTTTATCTGTGCAGGAGAAAATGAAGTCTAGCAGGTAGTGAGTAACATACGTGTCCACGGCACAGAACGCATCAGGATTCAGCACAACGGGAAGAATTAGCAGCAAATACAGGTTTGACTCAGTGACCCGTTCAGAGCGTTGGTGGCGTGAAGCAAACAATGAAGCCAACACACACACACACACACACACACACACACACACACACACACACACACACACACACACACACACACACACACACACACACACACACTTATTAAAGAAGATGCCCACCCGCCTTTGGATGAAGGCTATGAATACATTTATTCTACTAATAAGCTGATCTTAAACATTAAGTCACCGCTGATGTAATAGTCTTTAAGGGGATGAGGAGAGCTGCTGGAAGAACTGAGCCCACGCTGCATCTGCACCTCACCACAGCGTCTGCTGCGTCTGACAGGAAAATGGGACCTGCCTCCACGGCAGGAAACCACCTCAAACGGCGCCTGAGCCGCGCAGGAGCACTGGGCCCGATTAGACGCATAAGAACCAGCAGGAGGAAGTGGCAGAGCAATGGCTTCCAGACTGAACCCTGGACGTCTGAACGTGACATCACCCAAACAAAGATGAAATGCTTTGTCCCAGAGGCAGCGCTTTACGCTGGTGCAGATGTGCCCACAACCCCCCCCCCCCCCCCCCTTTGATGCACACACTCACGCAACATGCGACCGCAGCCGGCTTCGTCGCAGCACAGAGCACAGAAGATAAAATCTGCCACACGAGTCTAGCTCAAGACTCCAGACATTCCTCCGTCTGACTTCCCCAATCTCCTTTCAAATTATTTAGATTCGCTTTGACGTCTGATAAACTTGTAATTCCCGACGACGGGCTGAGAAGCACTGGATGGAAACAGCGCTGAAGCTAAAATGATGTGCTGAAGCTTTAGATTTCCTTTGGGCTGATCAGCCAACACACACACACACACACACACACACACACACACACACACACACACACACACACACACACACACACACACACACACACACACACACACCCTCCTCCACAAACTGGCTCTGAACCGGTTCTCCAGCTGCTTCATGCTGGGTCCCGACGTTAATAATCTCACATCAGATGAGACAATGATGCTCCTCGTGGTGCTGGAGGCTTCCAGCAGTGACGGCCAGTTGCCCGGTGATGAGGCCGGTTGCCAGATCCTCCGCCGCGTGCATTATTGATGGCCGCCAGTCGCCGTGTGTCTGACCACATTTAAGTGTCTCCGCGGGGGGCGGTGCAGTAATCACAACACACACGCACGCCAGGGTCTCACACAGACCTCATCATCAAACCTGCATCGAACCAACCTGGCAGCTACAAGTGATGCGCTCATGCAAACACACAAGCACAGGGATGCAGCAGGTTTCCAGCGCGCGGTAAACGGCGTTTCCCTCACGCTTCCATTAAAGCCTTGCACAAATCCAACATGTCTGCAGGAAAAGCAGCAAATATAACATCTGCTTTTGCCAATAAGCAGGTTGTGGAGGAGGTACATTCATGCATATTCATGGCCAGGTTTGCAGGCATTGCGTAACAAAAGGCTGCAGACAACAGTGGAGAAGCCATAAAGACACATACTGTGACTTTACAGAAACGTGTTCCTACCAGCAATAACAGAGAACCCAACATCCACAGACCTGTGTGTTTGTGTGTAGCTCTCGTCTGCACCATCTGCTGCATCCTGCACGCAGCCTAACGCACGCTGGAAACGGTGAGAGGCCATAAAGGTAAATGACAGCACACGCTGGACACACACGAGCTGCAGCCGTGAACGGACCACATCGGGCCGCTCCTGCAGGTGCGCTCGCTCCAGTCAAAGCATCTGGCTGCAACGCGGGCGCGTGGCCCATTCTCTTTGATCAGCGGAGCCCACCTGCCTCTCGTCTCCACCCAAACACGTCCTCGGAGCCACGAGACAGACAGGTGCGAGGCAGCTCGCTGCTTCCTGCGTCTGCCGCTAATAGAGACGCATCCGGAGAGCAGAGGGGATCGTTCTGGTGCCGTCACCGACAGGAGCCCGGGCTGCAATAATAGGGAGACATGACAGACTGGCACAAACAGGCAGTGATGTTAACAAGCTGCCAGAAGCTGCTCCTGAGCCTCGGTCGACGCTGATCCACAACACACGACCAGGGTTAAAACACAGCGGAGGAGGTTCGATTCAAAAACGCAGCGGAGGTGAGATTCAAGCAGCCTGTCCGACGTCTGTCAGACAGAACGAGGGGGAGGCTCCAGATGTGGGACTTCACATGCAGCTCAAATTAGTCTGGTCAAGCTCTTCATTTCTAAGCAGAATGTTTTTCTCCACCCAGAAAAAAGATGGAACGGACGCCTGGAACTTCTTCCTGCCGGTGAAGCAGCAGTTCAGCGTTTGATGTGTGCTGCTGCTGCTGCTTCTGCAGGGAATTCCACCGAGACGATCCTGCCTTTCAAGACGCGTGCACAGGCCCGTCTTTATGCTCCTAATTCCACCCACACCTGTACGTACGCGCGTCTATATTTAAATCCACGCGATGCCTGTTTTTTGCTGCGTTCTTTTATCCATCTGCTGTCGATTCAGAGGGTGAAAACCAGCGATCGCCTCTGATCACAGAAGCAAAAGCAAATCGACCAGGTTCATTATCAAGGGCTCGCGTCTTCTCGGGTATTTTTAGTCAAACGGATATATTATATATTAAATGACATTATGTTGGTGAGTTATCTTTCATTGTGTCTTATGGCTCAAACGCATGTACGGTTGAGATAATAATAACACCTGACTCTATCTGGCTCAGTGGGGACGACGTGGACAGACGAACATGAAGGATCGCGTGTGAAGCCTCCATTTCCTCCTGAAGAAGAGCTCTAAAAGGAGGATTGTGAAGACAGTTGCATTTTTAATGACCCCCCCCCCCCCCCAATGTGACAAGGATGTTTGGATATTGTGCAATTGCTTTGCAGCGGCTTGAACCTAATGTGATCAAACAATCCACCGAGCAAACCGGTGTAGAGGGAGTGGGGGAGAGGGGGGAGGGGGGAGGATCGGGGCGAGGAGGGGGCTCAACAGGGAGTTGGCTGCCAGGTGTCTGTTCCCATCCCAAAGCCCAGAGCAGCAGCCGCCTGGACCCGTGAGCGCCGGGAGGCACCGCGGTGACAATGAGGATTCATCTGTGAACGTCAGCGAGCAGCTTCTCTGTTAATTACTCCACCCATTTCCTGCTCTGGCTGCCATCCCAGAATCCATCAGCCCCGAATCTGCGCCTGTTGGACCCGCGAACAGGTTAATCAGGTTAGCGGTGGGTTAATACGGGTTGCCTGGGTTCAGACAAGCTGGGGGCCCGCAGAGGAGCACGCCAGGCTGTTCCTCCATCGCTCACACCACATCCTGTTTGTCCCCCGTCTTTCACTGCTCCAGCTGAGCAATTATCCAGCTCCAGACTCGTAAATATCCAGGCTGAGGTCAGACGGGAACGAGTCGCTACCTGTGTGTGGACCTGCTGACGGTTCTGTTGACGCGGTGCCTCTGACACACAGCTGCAGCTGCATCAGCTGTAGGCTCCTCCCACACACATACAGGCTGGTCACAAACAGGCCGGTGTCTCACACATACACAACGCTAACGTACGCGTCTCTGTGAGAAGACGTCGCCTCAGGTTAATGTCTGGCAGGAAGGAAACTGTTTATCCACGGTTTTATTTGCCACTACATCACAGCAGGCGTCCTGTGGGGGGTTCTGCTATGTTCCACTCATTACAACGCTTCTCTTCCTCAGGGGCTGGAGGCAACGCTCAGCTACTAAAAATAAGGATGTGGAGCTTATTTGGCTTGAAAAATTGTCCATAGCAATCTATAATAAAGTTGGACTTAGTGGACATTAAACTGGAGCAGAAAGGCTCGGATCCAAATCAGCGCCGGCTCCTGCTGTGGGAGCTTTGTTTACAGAACCGAACGGGAGCATGCAAACAACTGGCAGGATGTGTCAGTCAGATGTGGAGCATCGACGCCCCTGAGAACAACAACACAGAGCTTCAGATCTGAGTCTGAGGAGCCACTGCTGCACGCGGAGGAGTAAAAATACAGGGTTGTTTATCAGATGGAGCTGTGGAGCGCACGCTTCATGAATAATATTATTGACAAAATCCTAAAGTCCTAAAAACAGCTGTCGCCTGTGAACGAAGCAGAAATCCGTCACCCATCTGTAAGTAAATTATTTAGGGCCGAAGAAACTCTAGGAAGAATCAGCTGCAGATGTCAACACCTCTGTCCGCGGGCAGGTCTGTGAACGCGCCACCTCTGCTATTGTGAATGGGCCCCTGTTAATACACGGAGGTGTTTCAGAGCCTTGTAAACAAACAGCCCTGGAGGTGTATCTCATTATGAGCCGTGAGGAAACACTGGCTGCTTGTACAGCGAGTGGGGGTGTGGGTGAGGGGGCATTTCCGGCGAGGCAGACCCACCGCTAGCAGCGCGCCAACCTCCCACACAGCTCACCTGCCGCCCGGCGGACCCCCCGCTGCTCCAGGAGGCGGAGCTCAGCTCAGCCCCACCGCCGGCGCTGACTTCAGCTCCTTCACTGCCGTCCTGATGTGACGCGTCGACACAGAGCTGTCAGACGCTGAATACATTTACTGCTGTCAGTCTGAAGCACAAAGGGGACCAAAGCGCATGCTGATGATGAAGCAGCCCAGCGCCGTCTGATCTGGGGTCTGCTCTGCTCTAGTTTATCACATGATGAGTTTCTGCAGGTCAAAACATCCAACAGCCCAAGCAAAATGCAGTTTTACTTCAAAAAGGCCTCTGCTTGAAGACACGACCGCCGACAAGCAGGCGAAAACATCATCATTTAAAACCAAAGCAGACGTTCATCTCAGCTAAACCCAATGAAACCAAACCCAGATAAAGAGCGACGTGGCTCAAACAGTGAGCACTCACTCACCTCGGTGCGAGGAAGCAGCCTGTGGCGTCAGAACGTCCAGGACGAGCGGCTGCGTGACGTCACAGCTTCAACCAGGCAGCAACAAGGTGAACGTAGGGAATCCTCCAGCAAAGGAGGCGCGGCCATCTTTGAAGGTCAAAGGTCAGGCCACGCTGTGAAACGCTGAATGAATGTTTTTCACACCTAGTTTGGTTCTCATATGACTTTAAATGAAAAAACCTCAGCACAAAGCATTTTGGTAAAATATATACTTTTTATTTATTTCTTCATACAAAGAAATATTATGAATGTTCAGTATTTGATCATTTAGAAATGTCTGTTCCATTTCGCTTCTGCATTGTGTAAAATTAATTCACATACACAAAATACTTGATTTACACTCGGTCTGGGTTTTTGTACATACAGATCTGCTAGTCTAAATACATATTATATGTGGCTAAGACAAACAGGCTGAATAAAACTCAACCGTAACCAACGCAGCAGCATGGAGCAGACCGTGGGGGTGAGTCCTTCAGGAAGGTGGGAGCTCGTCCTAAATGCTTTTGATCATCAAACATTGCACTAAGAGGGAAGAGGAGACGAAGGCTTACGTTTCACCACCAGTATCATCAGCTACGCAGCGTGACAGTAAAGGGTGGCACTACAAAATAAAAGTACAGTGTTACACGCCTCCAGCCTCCTGCTACCAGCGACTGGCCTAAGGGTTAACCAGGCAGCCTCTGAATGGAAAGCTGTATGTAATTTAGCGACAGGAGTGAAAGAGGCACAATGTTTCCTCAACGTGAAAAGGAATAAACCGCAACTCGAACTGTGACATATGAGCTCTCCAGCGTTTGTGTGAGGAAAAGCTGTGTACATTCAGTCTGGGCCTCGTCCGATGCTGCCAACCCTTTTCCAGAGCGGCCTCCATGTTGAGCATGCATAGCACAGTGGAGCGCAGCGTGGCTGCCTCCCGGGCCCGAGGAACCCACTCCCGCTTGCATATCGAGAATTCAAGTAGAAAGACGAACGCAGAGAAGCAACGGTGAGCGACACTAGACATCAACCAAGTGGAGAGTTGAAACCCACAGTGGGAAGATGAAGATGGGAGTTTGGAGGGTGACTGTGAATAAGGCATAAAGTACACGGCCATGGACGGTCTACTGGCGACACCAGCGAGCTTAGAAGCTGGAACCCTCATCTAGATTCCTACTTCCTGCTGCCTCACACTCCCTCTGACCCGAGCTTTCGCTCTGCTCCTGGCAACAAATCAAATGCCTCTCAAGGAAATTTGATTGAGACTTTGCGCGACCTTTGACCTGAGCGGACGGAGGAGCTCTGGCCCTGAGCCAACCCTGCTTCTAATCGGGAGTTAGAGCGTGGAGGCTCCATTGATCTGCTGGTTACCTTTACCCCATTAGCATAATGTTACCATGAGCCCGTCCGTGGTCCTGAGGTTGGACCCAGCGTTTGATGGATGGGTCGTTCATTAGAGCAGGCAGCAGAAGCACTGAGAATCAAAGGACAGCTGCTTACGCCAAGCACGGATGACACAATGAGGATCAATTAGGCCCATTGATCTGCCTGCGTAGAGGGGACATGCCGTGTGTAGCTGAGCCCGAAGCTAATGGAAGCTACATTATAGTGAAGCACAGGATCACGCTGGCGCTGGCGCGGTTTGAAATGACGACCCGCATGGATGCATGTCCTCCTCTGTGAGCACTCTGTACCCGTAAATCTGCCTTTTCCACCCTCGTCTCGACTTCAGGCGCTGCTGACCATCAGCACTGTGAAGCACCATAAGGTCCACTGAGGTTCAGGACCACGGTCTTCACAGCTAAAACGAGGAATGTTAAAAACATTTGGGCCGGATGTTATGTACAAACATGGTTAGGCAGCTTAGTGAATTAATTGCTTAGAAATAAAAATAAATTATTATAAAATAGATTTCTGTACATTTTACATATATATAGCAACATCTCCACATCTTGCCATTGAATTACAAAGAAAAAAAACAACCTCAAGGAAAAATAATAGTCTTTAAAATATTCATCAATCCCAACCAAAGTTATGTCCTGTCATCTGGTAGAACTTCATGTTGAAGGGCCGGTAGAAGTCCCGCAGCCTCTGCACCACCTCCGGGTGGATGTTGGGATGGGTCCTGCCTTTGGTTTTACCCAGGCAGTGGGGCTTGCTGCTGCCCTCTGCCTTCTTGAGGCACGGGAACCCCTTGGTCTGGTTGAAGTAGAAGTGTTTGTCTGTGATGATCCTCTTGAGCCCCAGGAAGTCCTGCACTCGACCCAGCTCTCCGGCCGGGTCGCTGATCAGCCGCTCGCCGCTGACGAACAGGATCTGCTCCATGGGGAAGTACTGCAGCCAGTTGTCCAGGTGCTTGGCGTAGATGCCGATCTGGACCGCGCTCCACGAAGTGTCGATGAGCCCTGTAGTCCTGTTTTTGAAGGTGAGGCTCTCGAAGGAGGGAATGTCGGGCTTCTTGGACAGCGTCTGGGTGTAGTCTGAGATGGCTCTGGTGACCGGGTCCCTCACCACCACGATCAGCTTGGTGTCCCGGGACATGGCCGAAATCCGGGCCGGAGCCTCTCGGGTCACGAAGTAGCTTGGGGTTTTCTCCATAGTGATCTGTCCCTCCAGAGTCTTGGGCATCAGGTCCCTGCAGAATAAAGTAAGAGACGGGAGGTTAGGAGAAAGGTACGGCGCTGAGACTTGCATAATGCAATCACGCTGATGGAGCTGCCGTGTTCTGTAATCAATGACTCAATGACTGTGTTTAGCCTTATTATAGGCTCTGAAAACCTATTAGTGCAGGCAGCTCTCCAACATCAACAGGCTCCCTCACTCAGGAGATCTCACATCTGACGCGGAACAGAAAAGCCTTGTTTACTGATAATCACACACACAGGAAAACATTTAAGACTTTCCAATGCCTGAATTCACCCACAGCAGGGTTAACACTGGCTCTGGTTTGCAGCTAACCTGCTGTGTGGGATTATCGGAATTCTCTTTTCCTGCTTTGGATCAGCTCCCAGCACCTGTATGTTCTGAGTCACGTAGATCTGTTACACCGAGGAGCAGTGGGTTTTAAACACTCGCTCACACCAGGTTTAGAAGTGGCGGCTTAGCGCTGGGCTGGATTATGGTGGAGGTGATAGGAGGAAGGAACCTGTGTGATGTCTGTGTTTGCTTAGGATCGCGTTCAACGCTGTAGAAGTCTGCATTTCTCTGCTCCTCGCCAGAGCCCGGGTTTCGCCAGCGATACACTGGAATCTAGTTCATGTCCATCTAGCTCATGGCTAATTCATGCAGCATCCCCCTCCATCAATGCACATATCTGGTGCAACGAAGAAGGGACCATGCAGGGAAACTGTACAGAGCCCAAAGAATGAAATAGCTCATAGATGGTGTTGGCAGATTTGTGTAATCCCTATGTCGCGCTAGTGATCTAATTATGATAATATCTTGTTGATTGCTGACACCTCGGTGGTGAATGGAGTCGATGGAGGGAAAGCACCACTGTTTCCAGAAGTAGTCTATTGAATCAAGACCCAGCGGTTTCATGCCTCGGCCACAGCCCATCACCTCTGTCACCGCCGTCCTCCCCATGATGCTGGCTGCAGGTTTCTATCCTCCTCTAAGCCACACACCAACCGCTGCCCATATAATCCGATTTCAACATGACAATGCAGCCCGGAGACGGGGAGGAGGCCTGAGATACAATGTGCATAGTGATAGATTATGCCGCTCGAGCTCAGAGAAGCCGCCTTTAAAAACGATGGAGCGTTGGGGGTCGCAGGAGCATAAAACTCAGAGAAAGGCGGTGGTTAAAGCCCAAAATGTGCTAAATCTGCAGAAGAGGCCCCCTAATAAAAAAGCTCCACCTCTGACTTTGCCCACTCTCTCTGCAAAGAGGTAAAAAGGAGGCGCAGAGGAGGGACTTTTAGTGGGACAAGTAGCTCTTGGAGAAACAAAGCCTATTATGCTGTTTTTTGATTTATGAGGTGCAGCTTTTAGAGATTCTGTCAGCAAACAGGCAATTCTGTGACACTGGGCTCCTCTTTCTTCCCCCTGCCTTCCTTTGAAAGTGAGCCATTGTCCCTGAGCAGAGGGGTGAGCGGGGCAGCGGCTGGGGGCAGGAGGGCGGGGGCGGGGGCAGGGTGGAGAGCGAGGCCGGGTGGGTGCTGAGTGGAGCACTTCAACGCATGCTCGAGCTCCTGGAGGAGCTCTGAAGTGGAGCGTGTGCCGAGAGTGGCAAACGGCAAACTTCCCCCCGTCGCTCCGGCAGGAGGAGGAGCCGCCGGGAATGCCGGGAAGCGGCCTGGAATGCCGGGTATCGGCTGGGAAGCGGCCGGGAATGCCGAGAAGCAGTCAGAGATGCTGAAAAGCGTCCGGGAATGCCGGGAAGCGGCCAGAAAGCGGCCGGGAAGCGGAATGTCGGGTATCGGCTGGGAATGTCGGGTATCAGCCAGGAAGCGGCCATGAATGCAGAGAAGCGGCCGCTTCTTTTCGGTTTGCACCTTTGCCCTTTAAGAAGTTGAGGGACAGGCCACAAACAGTGATAGGACACAAAGCAGACGCCCCTGTCACACTAGAGCATCAAAGAGGAGCCGGCCGAGCGTCTGAAGAGGCCTCATCCCACCGGAGACGAGCCGCAGGCAGGAAGAGGGTTATTTCTGCCCGCCGCGTCTCCCTCCTGTCACTTTTGATTCGATGATAACGGGCTGCCACCGAGCCGTCTGTGTCACAGCATCAAAAGGAAACAGCTACTTGGCAAGTCTGTCAATTTTCTGCTCGTTACAAAAGGTTTTCAATTGTCTCACATGTCGGGAAGCTGAAAGCATTTGAATCTCAAATCAGGGGTTGTTTATTTGAATAAGAGCAAATAGGAGAACGTTTTGTCTCCACCAGAGCAGCGAGGGATTCAGTCTTATGGGCGTTTAAAGCCGAGGGTGGTTTCTATGGATTGAAGACCTTGGGGTGAGAGTCATCTCCCAGAGAGGCAGCGCCTCCTAAAACAGCAGCGCACACTGAGCGGAGGATGAAGGAGGATGAATTAGCATCGTTACCAACATTTAACCGCTGTCAGTGACACAGGGAGGAAATGAGGGGAAACGCACTGAAAGCCTCCCTTTCTCCCACAAGGACCTTCACATGAACTGATGGTGAACGTCCAGGGAAACACAAAGACGCGCCTCTACTCCCACGGAGCGATAAGGATCCTGAGCCCACTTCAATCACGTTCAACATGTTGCACATTTGATCTTTCAGCCCTTGAAGCAGGCAAATTCTAACAAAATGCATTTTATGTTCCATGATTGATTGCATCAACTCTAACAGCCAGCGCTGCCTCGCAGAGCTCACTGATTACTTTCTAATTTGCATCTGGGCACAAACAGGAGCCAGACATTTTGAAATATGCTGCGCTCCGCCTGCAGCCCGACACTAGATTTAACCACAGAGCACGGCTTGGGCTGTAAATTAAAGGAATAAACGCTGGTGTCCCGGATGCAGGGAGGGAGGAGACGGTGGAGTGTTAGTATGTGGCCACTCGGAGCTTGTGACAGCTCATTTCCTGGATGAGAAGAGCCAGAGGTCTCTGCTCATACGTGAGATCTTGCAGGAACCCGTGATGAAGGGTCCTGTTTGTAAATGTGTCCTATGTGTTTGGGGCCTCGCACCAAGTGAGTCTCTACATGCACCCACATAACGAGCCCGGCTGCACCCTCATCGGCTCCGGAGCCTGAGGTTTCAAATTAACAGGCTTCACTGAATAATGGTGTCACTGGAAACTGGAAGGTGGTTGACTGGGAGCCCCCCAACCCTCCGACTCCTCCGCCTGCTGGAAGGATTAATAATGCAGGCCGCTCTAATAGCACATCCTCAGACCTGGATGGAGCACGTGCTTCAGCCACGCAGAGGGAAAAAGGCATTACTGCTGAGAAGTGAAAAATAAAACGCATCACAAGCGCACAAAGCCTCGAGTTTTACAGCATCTACTAAACAAAGCCAACAGGTCAAAGGTCAGAGTCTGAATCTCACACACAGCTCGGACCGGCTGATAAACCAACTCTCCCTTCACTCCATCAAGGAGCTGCTGATGTCAGAGCAGCCTGGGAATCCACTGACCCTTGTAAACAAGCACAGGCCGAGCCGCGACCCGTCCGTCCATCGCCTTCACAGGAAGGGAGTCGTGTTTGGAGAAAGCGGAGCGTTTTATCACAGCATCGCATGGAGGGGAGTCGCACGCGGTCCAGCCCGGTTCTGCAGGCACCGACAGGCACCAGAGAAGCAGAACAAATAAACAGAAGGAGCCACTTTGTAACGGCGAAGCCTGTGTCAGACACCACCGCAGCAAACGAGCCGCAAGCTCAGCGCCTCACACTCGGAGACGGAAAATATGTTCAGGTTTGCTGCTCGGTGGCACCTCGGCACATGGAATGCGTGGAGTCGTAGGATGCACGGAACCACAGCGCATGAGGCTGCATGAGAGGAGAAGGAGCCCTGTGGTATAAATAAAACACAACTCCTCCCTTCCCCTCATGAATGTGTGTCTGGAGCTGCTGTTCGGCCTTCCTGTCTGGAAGTGGCTGGAAAAGCCTGACGATTCGTCTGACATGCGACCAGACCACGAGATCTGGAAGCGTGACATCAGACCGGCCACACATCAGTATCGGGACGCGACCGGGGGAACGAGGACCTGCAGGTGGAGCCCGGCTCGCCGGCGCGGGGGCGGAATCAGCCGCTGATTTCCTGACACTTGACACGCAGCGAGCGGCGCGTGACTCCTTGATCTCGCTGCAGCGCAGATGAATAAAAGATGAAACAGACTTGAGAGGAGCGCACACGCCGCCGCCGCTCCCCAGACGCTGCTTTGCATCCTGTTTGAATTGGCTGTCATCCGTAGCGCACCTTTCTGAAGGCAGGTGGAGAACGAGGGGATTTCCTCCCGTCGGCGCGTCACTCAGCGGCACATCCATCTTCCTGCACCGTTCGGCTCCTGTTGCAGCTGTGTTGCAAGTTAATGGTTTACAAATTTCCCGAAGACGACCTTGCTGCTGCTAACGTGTAATTAGCTCAATTAAGTAATGACGGCACCAGTCGTGACAAGTCACCTGCTCGTCTCTGGAGAAGGAAGGAGGGGCTCCTCCTCAGGCGATCGTTGGGTTCGTGTCTACGTGTTGTCGGCTACAATCTTCCAGCAGCAGCCTGAAGACAAGATAATTACTAGCAAGAGAAACAGCTTCAGAGTGTTTCTGCAGCTGCCAAACGCTTCACAGCTCCGACCGGGAGTGGATCTGATCCCAGATCTGCCTGATCATACTGTCCCACAGGCCTCACCGGCCTCTGTTGCTGTCTTGTCTTCCAACCCGCTGCACAGAGCAGGAGGAAGCAACCAAAGGGAAACCACATAAAGGCTCCGTCTGGATGCTAGCTGCTCCTTCCTCAGTCTGATTCGTTAAGCGCGGAGGGGACAGGAGCTGTGGCACAGGGTAATTGGAGCGGCCAGGTGAGTGTCCTCGCAGCCCGGCAGCTCTGGGAGCAGCGGCTGGCGTTGAGCAGCTTCTAATGAGCTCTGCTCCTTTACTGCCGCGCTAATGGAAAGCTCCGGAGGCCTGAGCGCCTGCTCCTCCCTCCCACAGGCACTCGCTCTCCTCAGCGCCCTAATGGCCACCTCTGGGACTCCACACCTGGATGAGTGGAGCTCTACAGCTCTGCAGGTCCACCTCCTGCACCGTGTCTCCTCAGGAAGCAGTGACCTGCCTGTAAAACGGCCGAAGCCCCGTCAGCCTGTTTGTTTGGGGTGTTTATCCAGCACCGAGGCCCATTAACTCTGAGGGGAGGACGTCTGGTTCTGTCCAAACGTGTAACATCCAAATTCTCACCTTGTTAAAAATGCTTTAGTTCACACGTTGCACAGAGGGAAGGTTTGTGCAGCCTCCACCTGCACCTCCTCCTCCTCCTCCTCCTCCACGTGACTCCGGCAGATGCATTTGACTGCTGACTTCATCTTCGCAGGACAAGACACACAAACGCTTGTGTGCCTTGTGTTGCAGCGCGGACCTTTGTGAAACGTGTCCATCGACTGTGAATGTGTGACAGCAGCTTCCTGTTCGCCCCTGTGCCTTTTATCCTCCGCTCCAGCAGGAGGTCCCTGTCTGCGGCGGCCATATTGTCTCCGCTTGTGTGGCTAGTGTTCACTGGGCACCACTGGGAGGAATAATGGGGGGCACCGGCTGCTGCAGTGCAGCGCTGCCACTCCTCTCTCCACAGGTCTCCCCCGTTTACAATCACCCACTCATGATTTGGCCATGAAAGCTGCCTTTTCACCGTTCCTCCACCCTGCGGCGCCCGCGCCGGCTCGGCGGCCGACAGGAAGGGCCTTGTACGGGACGGCGAGGCCTGCAGCGGGTCCCGCCCAGCCCGGACGAGGCCAGCGGGACCGTGGGGGTCCTGAGGGGGAGCCAGGGGCCGCTTTCACGCCGCCCGCCCGTCTGGGGGCCGGAGCTGGACGCTTTGGCCAACGCTGATGTGACTGCGCCGTCAGCTGCGAGCTCGGAGCCTCCGACGTCTAGGAAGGAGGAAACGAGCCGAAACCCGAGCTCGACGGCGCCGTCAGCTGCCGACGAGCTTCACATGGCAGCGTGGACTCAAATGGTCCCGCCGCGCCATTGTTCCCCCCGAGGGGCGTGTCGCGTCCAGCAGCTGGTCAGCAAACGCAGACGTGGGTCAAAAGCCCTCAGCCCGGCTCCACATTAGCTCCAATCAAGCCTGACCGATCAATACCGCGTCTCCCGGAGGAGCGGCTCGGCTGGAAATCCAGCGACAATGTATGCAAACGGCAGCGTTCTGCTGGTCCGACACCAGGTGGCTCCTTCTGGAGGGGAGAAAGCGGGTCAGGCACCTACATGGAAGCAGGAGCACCCTGTGGTAAGCAGCAAAGGCAGTGCACCCATCCAGAACCGGGCCTGAGCCTCCAGATAGCGGCTTTTAGACAGCACACGCCGATAGCGACATGTTCCCTCTGAAGGAGCCACTTCAACACTGGTCCTCGTGTGGCGTTCACTGACCCTGCTGCTCGGTTTTATCAGCGCTGATACGAACTTGGATCCGGACGGCGCCGGTTCAGGCCCGTCAGTCTCACAAACCATGTCACATAAGTACTGGATATTATGTGTTTGAGCTCCAAGTCATATTTTCATTGTTTAGATGCGACTCGTGAGTCAAACTACTCTTCAACTGTCTTGAAGCAACGTCTCCACAGGCTCCACTCAGCGTCACACGGGTTCTGACAGCGAGCGAAGGCCGGGGCCTCCGCTCCACAGCAGTTATTACACCCCGAAGCCAACAGGACGGAACAGCATGAAGAGAGCGACATGCACCACGACCCGAGCGGAGTCGGGACCGAGTAAAAGGCGCTTTCACAAACAGAACAGAACTGACTGCTCTCCTTTAAGCTGCAGACACGCATCAAACTGTTTCTGCTGCTTTTGCTTCGTGACTTTTCCCTCTGATTTAAATCAACTGTTATTTGCCAGTTTCACTTTCTCAACAATTCTGTATCTTCTGTGAGAATTGCACAACTTTGCTTCCTCCACAACTTTTAAAGACACAAAGACACAAATACCGTAAATGTGACTTTAAAAAAATACAGAACTTGGTTGTTGCTACACAAAATGCTCACGTTGCTGAAAACGATAAACTCTTATTTGTCTGAAGGTAACTTCACCGTATGTATTTTAGGAACCGGGGCTCAGATCACGCTGGGCCCGGTTCTGGCCAGTCGAGCTGCGACTAGTTTTCTTGGGACCTTTTCACGCGTGACCCTCGCTCAGAAGCACGAATCATGTCTTTGTCTTTGCCACAAATAAAAAAAAAAAAATCACAATACGACTTCTTGTCATGAAGAAGATGCAAATTAACAAATAACGAGATGTTTTCCAGTTTCCACACAAACGTTGGCGACCTTCACATCACGTCCTGCTGATTACAGTTCAGTGTCATGCAGCAGACGTCCTCCTCAGCAACGGAGGAACAGGCCTTTAGAAGCAGAGGCTGCTTCACCAGCTCCCACTGAGACAGCGCTGCACTCGTACACGCTGTTTGGGACTGAAGGGAGTCGCATTGAATCCTGCTTCTATTCTCTCCACAGAAAACCTCAGGTCATGACTTCCACTCCTACAAATATTAGAATTTACGTCCTACTAATCATGAGGCAGCAACTTTTCCATCCAACAATCAGGTGGAAGATTAAAAATGACAGCGTCAGAAACTTCAGCCAAAAGCTGTAGCAGTAAATCACAGCTTCACATAAACTCAGTCTTTGCTTCCAGCCTCATTCGGTTCTTTTAGTCCTTGTTATGTTCAACATCGCTGGATTTTTCGCATATTTAATGTGCAGAGCAGATCTGTTCATTCAGCCGGAATCCAAAAGCATTTTTAATAAATTTTAAATCTCTTCAACTTCATATTAAACATTCTGCTCTGGCATCGGGTGTTTAAATAATAAACGTGTTTATCCAGATCAGTTATTTATTTGTGAATAAATGCACAATCACACATTTACAAGACCTAGTGGAAGAGTTCTTTTTTCTGGTATCTTCGTTGTATTTAAAAAAAATGTGGTTGTTGTTAGTCATTAAGGTTGAGTCCTTTAGCTGCTTGTATAACACATTGTGGTGTAAATGACGGGGAGAACGTTTGTCTATTGACCTGTGAACGTGTTCAGCGCTTTTGTTGTGTGGAGGATCCTCACTTTGTTTTGCAGATTCGCCTTCTTTCTTGCAGCAGCAGGTTTTAGTCCTGAGACAATTCAGCCCCAGTAAAGACCGTTAATTTTACGAGTCTTAAAATAATAAGTGTAGCTGCTCCGATTCCCAAATTATTTTCAGCGTTTCTTATACTTACGTTCCGTAAACGCCTCATGTTAAAGTGAGTTCTTCAAAGTTTAAAACTGTGCGTCGAGTCCGTTTTTGCCAGATAGACCTTCACCTAAACGCATCAGCGGTGCAACAGGGAACGGACGCATCCGAAGCCCGTTCCTCGTGATTTAAAAGAATCAATCAGCTAAAAGCGTGTCTTGGTCTTCATGAAACATGCAAATGAGCTAAAATTCATAACTGAACGTGAGCAAAAAGTCAGAATTGCGGATCGGGGGAAGGTGCAATGTTGCACAGTGTCCAATAGAGATCACTGCACGTCGCAGTAAAGCACCGGTCTGACAGTAATGTCAGTGCAGCCTTCGAGTAACAATAAGCAACAAATTACATATATGATTAAAAAATGTCTGCACACGAACAATTACGATCTAATTTAACGTGAACCAACAGAGGCACGTGCGCAAAAACGCAGTCAGATCCTCCGTGCATCGGAGGCTGCAAAAGTCTCCAGAATGGAAAATGTTCCAAATGCTGGAAATAAAAAGGAGAATAAAAACTACATTTCACTTAAAAAAGGATCAGATCTGTGTTTTTGGATTTAGTTCGCTGCTTAGTTTTTAACGTTGTTTTTTGTTGCTGTTGTGGAATTTAACTACAAAATCTCTGTTTCGACGAAACAATAAAATGAGAAAGCTATAAATTCACACCGGCAATAAAATGTTATACACGACCATAAATCTGTTTAATTATTAATTAAATCATTCGAAAAGTCCAATAAACGTTCTCGGCCGTGGTTCGGACGCAGCGGCGCTAAACGGGCCGGTCGTACCTGTACCACTCCAGCCCGTTGTCGTAGTTGCGGTCGAAGAAGTGCGGCTCCGCTCCCACGGCCCTGATGTCCGGATGCACCCGCAGGAACTCCAGCAGGGCGCGCGTGCCTCCCTTCTTCACCCCGATGATGATCGCCTGCGGCAGCTTCTTGCTGCCGGAGCCGTTGGAGAAGCTGGACATGGCGCTGGGCTGCGGGGCTCTCGGAGGCGCGCCGCGCGCCTCGTCCCACTCGTCGGCGCGGTCCGCGTCCAGCTCGTTATTGAGCAGGTCTCGGGACGCGGCGGTTCTGATGGACGGCTCCTCGTAGTCGCTCTCCACGTCCTCCCACGGCTGCGGCGCGGCCAGCAGTCTGGACACCACGTCCATCCTGCCGCCCTCTGTCCTCCTGCCCACCGCCGAACCGGGCTCCTTGGCCCGGTACCCGTCCGCCACCGAACTTGGCATGGTGGAGCAGTAGCCCACGCAGGAGTACAGCATGTAGACCCAGATTAGAAACATGATGCTGAGCAGAACGAGCTTCTTCTTCACGGGGCTGGAGCAGAAGGCATGCAGGCTGTGACAGAGCGGGCTATATTCCATAAGCCTTTCGGGTGAAAACCATGTCCCCGCGGCGCATAGTGCCTCGCTCACTCCCGGTGGCACCGCGGCAACGCTCGCAAAATTACGCGCATGGTCTAAAACTAAAAATACAAATAAAAACTAAAGAGAACGGTGTAAATATAATCGAAACGAATCATAAATCCAGGTGGGAACAGGCGCTGAAGAATATTTCATCATGTTATAGCTACAACATGGAAAAGTGCCGCGCTGCAACAGACGCTCCGCGGAGCCGCTCCGGGCTCATCTCACGTTTGTCAAAGCTGTGGCTGGAAGACGAGACCTTATAGAGAGACAGGCGCCGGAGTGACACCAACGGCGGCCAATGGCTGCACAGACCGTCAGCACGCAGCCGCTTGTTGACAGAGGCGGGCCAATGAGAGGCGGCGGTGGGCGGTGCTAAGCGTGGGATCCTCCGCGCTCAGATGGAGCGTGTGCGGAGAGTTCAGAAAACTTTTGTACGGGACGAAGAAACTAATTAGCTGCATTTTTTCCCGTCAAAACGCAGAGTCTGGACATTAAATTTACCTCCAGCTGCTTTTCTGACATGATTGACACATTTTAGGTTTTATATATATTTTTTTTAATAAAGCAATCTAATCTCTTTATAACAGATCTAGTAATATAACCAACGGGCGTGGATTTAACTTTAAATCCAAGTAAAATAAAATTTACGGTCTGATTTTTTAAAGCACACCAATTTTTGGGCAACAGAACGTGACTGCGTCCAGTTCACGACCCTTAAACAGAACACCAGAAACTAAAGAAAAACAAAGTCAATTAATTAAGACATTGAGTCATAAATTCTAGATATACGATATTTTATTTGTATAATTACTTATATATTGATAATTGTGTGCATGATGTGATGATAAAAATGAGTAAAAACGTACTGATAAAACAACAAAACATTATTGCAATAATATTATTAATAATAATAACAACAATAATTATTATTATTATTATAAATTACTAGTAATATTTACAATATAAACCAGTGGTTCTGTTTAGGACGCTAAACACTGACCGTATTCAACGGGTTAAATATATATTTTTACTACTTTCCCTTCTTTTGATTTAATTAAAAACACTCGACCGGCAGCTCTCGCGTGGCTTCGTGCGCTTTCGTTATTAAATCATTTTTCACTTAACGCTTTCCTTCAAGTTTAGAATGAGCACATTGACATCAAAGCCAGAAACCAACGACGCGCACGTTGCCCGTGAGGCCTCGTGGTTTATTTTTATAAACGGAGGAGTTTTAACTTCTGAGGATTTGACTTTATCCATAAAACGCAAACCTGAAGTCCACGGATCAAATTGTGTCCAGAACCGACAGACGTTCAAATTATTTAATTTAATCAACAACAGTCACGCGAAAGCACCGTATAGTTAACACTGAAATACAGCCTCGGAGTTATTATAAAACGTTAGTGGGGATTTGCTTCAACTTCCAAACCTTCTTATAATAAATCCTCAACATGCGTAATGTGCGCTTAACTTCGAGAGAAGGAAAAGAAACTCGCAGAAAAAACATTTCTTCTACGACGAGAGACGAACCATCTGTGATTTAAGCCGAACCAGAGACGTGAAAACGCTTTTTATTTTAAAACAAACGAAAAGATAAGACCATCCAAAACACACAGCGTCTATTTGGGTTAGAATGGACGTTTCTGCCTTTAGCTGCAGCGTGGACGTCTCATCCCAGCAGAAATAACGGCACGGGTCGTTATGAACTGTCAGAATCCGAGGACAGGGTCTCGTAACGTATTAAAAACGAGATTAGATGCTTTTAAAATCACTCCAGCAGCAGAACCTGTAGCTCGGCCAGAGTTGTTCTTCTCTACAGTGTTTTTCCCCCTTTGGCATCAAATCTAATATTCCTACAGGGACCTGGGGGGCGGCTTTACTGTGGCCGTTGCATAGTTTCAGACACAATATTGCTTTAGGATTACTGCAGCTCTTTGGGTTCTATTTTGCAACAAACCGGCCTTTGAAGAGAGGCCAGAGGTCATCCATCACCCTGAGATCTGCGCTCGGCCTGAAGAGTCCTGGAATCCGAGCTCGTGTACAGTATTTCCCCGTCTCATGTCACCGGCTGTGGATGTGGAGGCTGCAGCTCTGACGTCCACACACGCATTTGACTCATCGGCCTGTTGGCGTGAACAGGAGTGATTTAATGGATGAGATCAGCAACAGGGAGGAGAGAAGCTGATGTGAAGGAGGCTTTTGAAAGTAATAGTAAATTATACCTTAGTGCAACGTATTTGAGAGAAAATGTGATAAACCTTGTAATAATTCAGACATTAAATTAGTTTCTCACTTTTTAAACTGAAGCTGTCAGAAAGTGGAAAATTACGCCATGTTTATTACTGAAGTCAGAGTGGAGGCTGGACTGTGTTACAAACAATTAGCGCTTACGGTTCATGGTTCATTTATCTTCCACGACAGCAGCAGTCATCACACCCTCGTAGGAGCGGCGATAGGTTGAACGCGTCCTTTCCTTTACCCAACTTTAACAGCTGGCTCCATCACTCCGCCTCCACCCTCTGATATGAAACTCTGTATCCGGTCAGACGCTTTACGAGGACGTTTCAGGTCTCCGGCCTTGGCTTAATCCCACAGCTTCCCTTTTATGGAGGGAGGATGGCAGTAAAGGGAAGGAGGACCGCGGGGGGGGGGGCTTGTTTCTCCAAGTGTGGTGATGGAAATGTAACCAAACACCAAAACTAGGAGTAAATGGCGGAAGGGGAGCACATGTTGACTGACAGGTGCAGAGGTGGCCTGTTAAACAGAGCTCATTGGAGGGACAGTGATCTGCGCTTTAACTCACATCCATATATTATGAGGAGGACGAGTCAGCGGTGACGAAGCTCGGCGGCGGTTTCAGGGACGTCAGGACGCTCACACAGATTCAAACCAGTCAACGAGAGAATGACGACACAGGCACAGCAGAGTTACAGTCATGACGTGTTTGTTGAGTTTCTACACGGACAGTGTTGAATTAAAGCATTATTTAAATGAACGAGCAGCCTTCAGTGTCTTTGCTGAGGCTCAGGAGGCATCGAGAAACAGAGCAAGTGAGAGTCAAACAACAATCACCACATATCAAGTTCACTGCTGGAGCTGCTTCAGGATTTATAATGTGTCCAACATATAAAGCTTCTGATCGGTGGATCCACAGGAGCAACAACCAGGCGACACAAACAGGAAATGGTGGGATTGACAAGAAATAAATAGACGTGAATCACACTGACATGAATGAAACTGATGTAAAAAGTCAATTCAAGTCAAGAGTCAAAGTCAGTGAATTTGATCCAAATCATTTCCAGCTCAGAACCTGATCTGTGGCCGGCACCACTCGCTCCAATTAAGCACAGCATGGAGGTTACAGTAATAGTCTGTGAGGTCGTGCCTGCTCAGCTGAGCAGCGCGGGGGCTGCAGCGCCGGCGCCCTCGTCGCCGCGGGGCTTCTTGCAGGTGAGCGCCAGCAGCAGCAGCATGGGCAGGTGCCACAGGCTGCAGAAGAACAGCTTGCGGGAGCTGGCGCGGTCGGCCCTGCGGTGGAAGCGGAAGGCCAGGTAGCTGATGTACAGGTTGATGGGCAGAGAAATGATGGGGAAGGTCCAGGTGGTCACGTCCAGCGCCGGGGCCACGGCCGACAGGCCGACGAGGGCCAAGCTGTGGCGCAGGGCCACCCGCCTGCACATGCCGGGGTGGGTGACGGACATCATGCGGTAGCCGCCGCGGGAGTAGTCCTCCCTCAAGTTCCAGCTGAGGGCGTTGAAGTGGGGGAACTGCCAGCTGTACAGGAAACCACCCAGCAACAAAGCACCTGGGGGGAGGCGGGGGAGATAAAAGAGAGGGAGGGATTAATGATGCAGACGTCTGGGGGACTAGATGTGGAGCTTGTTCATGTCACACTCTGCTGCATGTTAGGACTTTAAAATTTAATATTTATGCTGGCAGTTTGTGGACAAAAGTAATCATTTCTATCACAAGAAACTCAGAAGGGTTCATTTTTTTAAATCTCCGTTCTTTTTTCCACATTATATATGTTTCACACAGTCCTAAAAATAAACACCGGGGCTCATTTTAAAACAAAACCCTTTTTCACCAGCCTTCATATTTTAACGTCAGGAACAAAGCCAGACCTACTTCACTGCACAGTCCAACACAAACAGCATTTTCTTAAGCAGATGCCTCCAACAGAGAATGTTGTTTCTGCAGTGAACCACAAACGCTGCTGTTGGTATTTACTACTGTCCTGCACTAATTTACACTTATGACTGATGGAATCAGGTCCTCTTTACATTAACAGCAGGATGATGATGAGGGCAGGTCATGTCCTACCTGGCTCCAGAGCACCTGTGGCAGCCGTCCAGCCCATGACAGGAGGAATGGCCCCCACCAGCGCCCCCACCCAGGTGTTGGCAATGCTGAGTCTTTTAAGAGGTGTGTAGCAACAGGTGTAGAGAAAGATGTTGAGGGCGCCCAAGAAGCCGGTGAGGGGGTTCACTGCCAGCGTGAGCAGAGCCACCCCTGAAACGCCACAGGCCAGAGCGAAGGTCACGGCGTGGAGGGGACTGGAGAGAGAGAGAGAGAGAGACGGGGGAGAGAGTCAGAGCGCAGAGGCAACGGTGCATCGCCGTCTCAACTGTGGGGAGGCTCAGAGGAAGCTCATCTGATGAGTGTGTGTCAGGGATCAAAGTCCTGGAGATGAAGAGCGTGTGCACGCGCCACAGATCAAACCCGGCCGAGGAAAAGCACCGTGGCCCAGGCTTTTAGCCGGATGAGGACTCTTCCTGCTTCTTCTCCTCCCCTCGGCTTTTATTGAAAGCAGCGAAGCCAAGGTCTGGTTCAAATTCGCCAGTAAATGCACCATAAATTAAAGAGAGCGCAGATTCAAAGCTCGACCAAACGTGGGGCTCCTTTCTTCAAAAAGCAAACAGGGCTTTTATTTTGGTGGCGCGGCCGAGCAGCGAGATGGGTGCATTAATGTGAGTAGTGGTGTTATGTCTGTTTTATGTGGACTGAAGTGGGGGCGCAGAGGCTGAATATGGGCTGAGACGGTGGAGAGAGTGTGTCACATGAGCCCGTGCGGGTTTACTGTCCTCTACCTGCATCACAGACACAGTACAGATCTGAACACAGCTCAAAGGACGGGGCGGGACGTTTCCAGCACCGACAACCGATGAGGGGGACATGTGGTGGGCTGGCTTACGCACCACTGAACATCAGAGTCTGCCTGCTGCTGAGGGGTGGCGGCCACAAAGACAGGGGTATCCTTTCACCCAGTCAGGTTTGGACGAGCGTGGAGACGTGCACAGTTCATTGAGCATCAATACAGAGGTTATTTAGCAGCTACACAGTGGAGGAAGCCGTGTAGGGGCCGGGAGGCTCGCACTGCAGCTGGAAAGACCCTGCAGGGGTCTCACATTCGCAGGTCACAGTATCTCCCACTTCCAGAACAGCAGCAGAACCACGATTACCTGATCTGTCCTCGGACCAGGGGACGGTTCTTGGTCCGGTTCATGTTGGAGTCAAAAGGCACCTCGAAGTACTGTGAAAACAGAGGAAGGAGTGGGTGTTAATGCAACACACACACACACACACACACACACACACACACACACACACACACAGACACACACACACACACACACACACACACACAGACACACACACAGACACACACACAGACACACACACACACACACACACACACACACACACACACACACAGACACACACACAGACACACACACAGACACACACACACACACACACACACACACACACACACACACACACACACACACCACAGCCCAAACTGATGAGCGTGAGTAGTGGAGTCTGGAGGACGGTTGCAGAGCCCAACGCGTCGCTGGAGCAACTGTTCTCTCTGTACATTGAGAATAAATTACAACGGGACGGAGGTGGACGTTAAAGGCAGTGGAGTATCGGGTGGGAGGTGTTCTGGGATACAACTATGTGAAAAACTACTTCTACTCCCGTTTTATGATGTGCTCTGGAGGAGCAGGCTTCAAAGTGCTCCCATGAGATTGGCAATGTGTGACTAAAATGCAAACACATGGGGTGCTTAAATGCAGGAACCGGCTAATCTGTGTGTGTGTGTGTGTGTGTGTGTGTGTGTGTGTGTGTGTGTACGAGCGCACGGAGACGTGGGAGAGTCATTGACTAATGAAGAAAACAGATAAAGCACTTAAGGCTCCAGAATATCGAGATCCATTTCTGCTGATATACGGCTCATAAAATATCTAATAAACAGATAACGCACGTTTCTCCTCTTGAAAGCCAGGCCTCAGATTTATTCTCAAGGCACCAGGAAGCCACCGCATTATTAAACACCCCGCTGGAGACGCCTACATATGAAGAACACGAGGAAGTGTCTGGTCCCAGTCTGAAGCAAACACCTCAGCATCTCAACACAAAGCTCTAATGAAACGGCCTTCTTAGATGAGGCCGTATCAGACTCTGAAGGTCAAGTTCATCTAACTGTGCTGTAGTGACTACACTGAACCCAACTAAGCTCAGCAGAGGCTGTTTCACATGCTCCAAACAACATCTCCTTCCACTCTCTGTCAGCCTCAGTTGCTGAGCCAGGCAACGCACAGCTGTGTGCGCGGCTGTGGGACCCCAAGGTCCTGGCGGAGGTGTTAATTCTATTTCCTGGGTCAGGAAATGCGTCAGAAGGTCAAGGGCCGCATGAGAGAGAGAGGGAGTGTGTGACAGAAGGAGAGAGAGCGCGAGCGGGCGAGCGAGCGTGTGCTGAAGGCAGCCTGAGGCAGAACCAGTGCCAGCTCTGCAACACTGCTCTCATAAAAGAGAGCCACTTACTTTCCAATAATATCAAGCCTCATGTAAGAAAATATTCGCCTCCAGTGCGTAACACTGCTGGGTTCGGTTTGGGCCCCTGTCGGGACAGAAGGCACCTGTGGGCGAATGAAAGAGGAGCTTTACAGAGTGAGAAACGCCTCCAACGCTCGGCGTGTGCAGCCGATACGAACGAATGTCAGTGAACATCAACCAGTAAAGGCTGGGGTTGGTTCAGACTCAGCTGCTGCTTTTAATTATGGCCACAAACACACTCACACACAGCCGATAAGTGTGGGGGCCGACGTTCTGCCAGATGATCGGACACCAAGCAGGCAGGGGGTGTCCAGCTATCACAGAGCTGCAGGGGAGGCATTTCCTAGCCCTGTTTGAGCTTAAACACATCCTCGCTGCGTTTCAGGGTATCACACGGAACCACAAAGTCTGTTTGATGGATGAACACGCGTAAAAATGTGCTACGCTGTAAAACCACTGCAGGAGGAACGCGGTCGAGCACGAGCCGCTCCTGTGCAGGACGGTCGTCCCAGCACACGCCGCATCATCGCACCTTCAAACACCACCTGTGTGTGCGTCTGCACGGGGGGGAGGTGCTGGAAAAGCCCCGCGACACCAAGCGCGAAGCGTCTCTGATCAGCCACTCGACAAACACGCAGCCCAAGCTTTGCACAGATTAAGCTGTCAGCACCAGTCAATTCAGCAGCTTCGTTTAATGTTGTGAGCAGAGAACAGAGGCGGCATGCGACCTGACTAATTGCTCCTCCAAAGGGCAGACGAGGCAGATGGGAGGATTCGAAGGTGTTTGTGGGGCAGACGTGAGTCAGACCAACACTCAGGTATGTGAGCAACGCCGACGTTCCACGCGGCTCAACACGATCAGCGCCCAAAAGTACGGAAACGGGGAAAAGGTCGTTTTAAAGTGTGGAGTAACGCAAAACGCAGCTTGTTGAATGGCGATGAAATGTAAATAAGAGCGGCGGCTGCAGTGGAGGTGCCGTCCGTGTGGAACGCTGACGCGGAACCCTGGCAGATGTTCCCGACGTCCCTTTGATGTGATGAAATGATAGGGGCTCGCGCCACATGAAACGCCAGGCTTGTTTGCACTGTTTAATTCATGAGAGAATAAAACACAGACGTGCACAGTCCACACTAAATAATCATTACACAGAGTGAGCTTTAGAAGCACAATATTCCTGGCTCTCAACAGAAGCGGGCCAACCCGTGCAGTTGTGTGTGCGCCCAGCGCCGGCCGCTCCGCTGCTGTTTGTGTGGCGCTGCTGGCAGCGCTTCAGCTGGCGCCGCCTCCCTCCTGATTAATAGTGTGGGACAGCGCAGTGCTAAACTGTCCTCATGCTAATCAGCCAATTAATGCGGAGCAGGGCCGCTGTGCCGCGGGCCTGCTCAGAACCCGGCCCGGGTCCGGGGGGAGATGCTGGATGTGGGAAAGCTCAGCGGCGGCAGCGGCAAGTGGCCTCGGCCGGCTCAACTTTACTCACAGAACAACACAGAACACGTGAGTGGACGCGCTCGGACCTCATCGCATCAAACCGCGGCGCTGCCAGATGCTGTGACTCCACAAACAACATGAAGGATGATAAACGAGCGCTGCTTCTGTCACCGCTGAGCTATGGAATACATCATGTGATTTCAGCCCAAGCAGCAAAGTCAGGTGTGTTTGTAGACGGGGCTGTACATTTATTACCTGCTTACGTTTCCTGTTTGAGGCCATGACATCACCACAGGCGTGAGACCACCTCCAGCACATGTCAAGCTTTTGCTTATTTCCTTATGTCACAGCAGAAAACCTCTGGGCTCAAACAGCTCAGGTTTCATGCTATTAATGTGTTTTTGAGGGGAAAGAAAGTGGTTCGCTAACATTTTCCACAGAACCGACGCGTTCATTTCTGCTCCACTGTAAACATGTCAACTGTGCAAACAGGACAAATTCCTGCGTCGCGGAGCCGGATGTTCATATCTCAGTCGCAGGACGATAAGTTAATGTTTTGGGTAATGAGGGCCGTTCACTCCAGTCCCTGAATACTATTAAAGTGTGTACACACTCGGCTGATTCCTATTCAACCTCTGAACTGTGGGAAAACGTCTGGGTGAAAGCTGGACCTGAACCCGGTCACTCGTATAGAGAGGAATAAACAGTCCAGTCCAGCATCACTGGGCTCCTGTGAATAACAGGCAGAGGGCACACGACACACGACAGAGGACGGCGTGGAAACAGTAGTGTCCTTAGAATTGAAACAACAACAACTGATTCCACATCCTTCTCAGCTTCAACCACCTCCAAAAGGCAAAAAACAAACACGTGTGAAGCTCGTTCACATCATGATTAAAAACTACTAAATGCATGAGCTCAGTTTAAATTGTCTGAGCTCCAGGTTGCAGAGATAATGATGTTGACGTGGACACTCGCTGACACAAGGGAGCAGACAGCAAACAGGCAAAACGCAGCAGGACTAAATTATTTAGTCACCAGATTCAGTCTTGGAGCTGAAGCAAACGCGAGGAGACTGTGTGAAGGAGCAACAAAGTCCCTGTCAGACCTCCGCAGCGCCCGCCGGCCTCCAGCCTCCAGAGGACGGGCCGCGCAGAAGTGAGCTGTCAACCATCTGCCCCACGGATGTGACAGACGTTCTGCTCGTTGGGACGGAGCTTTGAGTGCGTGGACGAGAACGGCCCAGCGCCTGTCACACAGAACACGTTCTCCAACTACTGGGAAAATAGAACTGCAACCACGGGTTGTTTCTAAGCAGCATCTCTGTTTGGGCCAATCTTAACATTAAAGGGTTGAGTTCCACAACGGATGCATCAATTACACAAAGCGCAACTTCAAACTGAACCTGATGAAGCCTCTGGTCATTCACCTGCGCAGATGAACGGTCTGCAAGGAGAACGAGGGCAAGGTTTAATCACCAGAATCTGGTGATGCTAGGGCTGACACACACACACACACACACACACACACACACACACACACACACACACACACACACACACACACACACACACACACACACACACACACACACACACACACACACACACACACACTTAAACCCAAGCTCTCTCTCAACCACTATCATCCTCACAGTGATTACAGTAGCGTGGGAGTAAATGAATGGGAACACGGCAGCAGCTTCTTCCTTCTTTGTAATGACTGAGTGCACGCTGACGTTAATGGGGAGCAGAGAAACACACATGTTTCAAGGCCTCGTGGTGCGTTCGAGGTACTTGAGCAGACAAGCTTGTATAAATTGGATCCTATCGATCATATAGACTTTTTAAATAGATGTGTCACTCATGTATGTGGACTGACAACCTACTTACAGGTGAGTCAGTAATTAAGACTTTCAGCGCAGGACGTAAAGTAATGTTATGATGTAAACTCAGAACAGAGTAGTTAAAAAATGCCGGTGTGGAGGAGAACAAAGGCACAGCTCCACTTAAAAGGATCCGAGCCAGTGTCTGTGTGCACGTTCAGGCTCTACATACCTGAGACACACGTAGCATATCAACACATACCTCATGACAGACACAGAAACCGCCATGCCGTCACAGCCACAGTTCCTTTTAACTACCACAGCGTCTCGGTGGATCAGACAGACCGGGCTCCACACCCAAACCAGCAGGACGGCTTCCTCCGGAGCGCGGGTCAACACAACTCACAGTGCTGTAATCAGGGCGACACAAAGGCCGAGGAGATGGTCAGAAGCAGCCCGCCCAGCACGACCTCGGCTGCTGCGTGCTGGCCACCATTTTGTTTTCCCCCAGAAGCTTCTGGGTTTGAATCAAATTAGCATGCAGCGGTGGCTCATGGGCCGCTGTTGTTAATTATCCACGGATCTCAGAACTACAAAGAGCGTTCCCACTGGCCTTGGGCTGAGTTACCTTCACATACAGACGGCTGAAGTGAGTCGGGTGCAACAAACAGTAAACTGTACACAAACGCGTTTACTAAAATCAATACTGTAGTAAACGACATGACTCACATTAACACAAACAGGCTTTCTGCTGCGCTTTCCTTTTTATTACCATAATGGGTCCCTTTGTAGCTGCTCCACCCTGAGCCCCAGCCTGTTTAATGCAGATGGCACGCAGTGACGGCCACTTCAGACCCCAGAGCATCTTCAGCCCCCAGTTATCGCACTCCCAATCTGCTTCAGTGAGCGACTAACGCCAGACTCTGTCCTCTAGACGAGCACAAGTCTCTCCAGCGATGCTGACGAGCCGCCATCCTTTACAGAGATGGAGATCGACACAGGTCAACAGAACAGACACTTCACATAGTAACGACTAAACACATCAGTGTTTCAGCCTGAATCAGCTTCATTACTGCTAAGTGCAGACGTGCAGACAACTCCACTGATGCCAGACAGGGCTGAGGTGGGTGTTTTCCCGTGACTCAGGTCTGTAGCGTGATGGTGTTTTTGCCTTGTTGGTCACTGGAGCCCATAATCACAGTGTTGTGTCAGAAGCTAAAGGCTAATCAGGGAGGTGGACCTGTCCGTCAGCCGGGCACACTCATCCCTCTGACGTGGGGTGCGTCTGCCCGAACAAGCTGTGGCACCGAAAGCTGTGTGCGCGACGAGTGCTGCTCCAGGACGACAGCCTGTTGTTCACAACGTCGGGGAGAAGCTGCGTTTCCTCCCGTTAACGCAGACAACCTTGTGCTTTGTGCTTGTTTTTAGGGTCTGAGTGTACAAAGATGGATGATAGCGCTGATGTAACGGACCGTTACCGTCTGGAACACAGAATTATATATTTGTGTTGGGCTCATTCTCCAGCGTTAAAGATAAGAATATTCACTACGTCTGTGGAAGGTAAAGGTATAATTGAGGTTGATGGTCATCACTTTCCAATCACACTGGCTTTTCATTCGCTGCGTTATCTCTGATTGTCAGGCCACAGGATAACAACCCATGGACTTAATTTCAGAATGATTATTTTTACAATGCAAATATGAAGCTACTTATTAAAAAGAGACTCTACTTCAGCCTGTTTCCATCTTCCTCTACATTCACTCTGCTAGACTCACAAATGAGATCAGAATGATGAGAGAGCACGACACGAACGGGTATTTTAAATATTTAGATCAGCTGTAAGTCTGTCCTCATGCAGCAGACGCCTGACAGGAGCCCATGTTCTGCTGCTTGGACATGTTCTAATCAGAACAAGAACTTCATTACTGCTACTTTAACACTGGTAACAAAAATAACACACATCACAACAAAATAGGGTGATATGAAATCAATGAGTCAAGTGTAACACTGACGCCAAAGCCTTCTAAAAAATAACAAAGCACAGAAACCCAAATCGTAACTAGACATACTGGGAAGCAGAATACTCTGTGTGCCTAGTTACCAGTGTCCCCCCAGGCACGGCACTGGGAGGACGTATTAGGTGGGTCTGCCCTTCATGACTTTATCAGAGAAAAGCATCTGTCCCACATCTGAGACCACAAGAGCCCCATTTGTACAGTTTGAAATGGACTGGCACCCTGCGGTTGACAAAGACAAAAGGCTTTGAAGAAATTAACTATTAAACAGGGCTGTCTGCTTAAATATTCAATTTAATCCAGCACTGAAAGAGAGATACCCGTCGAGTCCTTTTGGTGCCGTCTTCTGGGCAATTAAAATGGAATTTGCAGCCCTGAACCGACAGCTTGGTGGAAACCATGAAAACGATCAATGTCAAAGATCAGCCGGCGCCTTTGTTGGCACTAAACTGCCGGAGAACATGATCTTTAGAGCAGCATCTGCAGCAGGTTGGGCTTTTTGACTAAGCTTCTGATGTGTTTGACCTTCAACCTTAAAATCCACACTACAAAAATGAGTAAAACATCATCCTTTGGCGACAACAACAGGCTAGTGAGCAATTAGGCCTGTTGAGCTAACGTGAAACTCCATCTGCCTTTAGATAGCGCTGAAGAAAAATAAACAGCACATCCTCCGCGCAGAGATATCTGCTCCAATTCATCCATCAGACGGTGGGATCAGTGGATGGGGGCACTTCACAGGAGAATCAAAACAGAAAGACAGCCATGCCGTCATGCCAGAGGTATTCTACAGCAACCGTTGGAAAGCAACAGCAACAGAAGGATTTCATTGTCTGAACAGCGACGGTTTGTGGAATTTTGGTGGCTTTGAGGTTTTGTTACAACTAATGATGCTCTCAAGAGGTGCCGTGTTATGCGAAGTACCCCAAAGTACGACGGGAGCAGCCGTATCCTGGAAAATTGCTGTGGCAGCCTTGACTGTTGGGGCCCAGCGATCCTGTCGCCAACGCAGCTAGCTGCAGACAGGCACCACCTACTGTGCTGCTGATGGAAAACCATCAGCGTCATGAGCTAAGACGATCTGCTGTCAGCGAGCATCACAGTAAACAGCCCTCAAGGTCAGTGGAAAATAAAAAAAACCTACAGAACCCAGTGAGACATAATTCACACCAACGTCACGTAAAACATTCATGACAGGTTAAAAGACTAAAGACATAAAAACAGTTTCAAGTCAAGTCACGTCACGTCGGTAATTGATAATTATAGTAATATTATCTCCTTAATTAAACTAATTAAACTAAACAAATTTCCAACAGGATTCATTTCACATTTAAACTTCACAATTTGCTTCCAAATAAAATGTGTGTGAATCACACACATCACAGCCCTAAAGAATTATTACACTTTGCTCGTATTACAAAAGTCAGAGACAAGAAGACAGAGAAACTGTCTTTGCTACCATTGTTTAACCCCATACTGTCATCAGCCCCACATTCAGCCCCATCACGCTGACCAAATGCATGGCGAGCGGAGCATGCAGCAGGTAAATAATGCATGCGCGCGCAGGAAAGCAGAGCAGGAAAGCAGAGCAGGGCGCAGCTCGTCGGGCCGGGGGCTCCTGGAGGCTCACGGAGGCTCACGTGTGCGTGCCAGCCTCAGACAGCTCACCACGGGACAGACAAAAAAAAAAACTCACCGTCGGCATGGAACAGGGAACGACACTAAGCAGCCACAAAACAAGCCAGCGTGAGTCCCCATCACGGTGCGACTTACACTAGAGCTGCTGTCAAAACAGTCAGGAAGCACTTCTACAACAACGCCCATGAGGTCGTTTACACTGTAGGGGACCTCAGACTCCCCCGGGGTCCTTCGGGCTCCAGCCTGAAACTCTCCACTGACCTAATTATCCAATTAGCTGAAGCAGTGGCAGGACTGCAGGGTGGTGATGGCTGGAACACCTGCAGAGGCTGTGCCTGGTGTGGGGCCACTCCAACCAGCACTTCAGAGCCACTGGTAGCGGGTGAAACCAGAGGAAAGCCTGAAACCTCAGGACAGACCTGCAGGCTGAGCCACTTCTCAACAATCTGTGGAGCTGTGACAACCTTTGCATGTGTGTGTGTGTGTGTGTGTGTGTGTGAACGCCAGGCTACACACGTGTGCCGGCACGGTCACCGACGAGGTCTAATCTGAACGGGAGGTCAATGAATGCGGAGAGCTGCTGCATCCCGTGGCTGTTGGACCCGATGGTCCCCTCCGACCGAGAGACGGACGTGACGGCAATGAGCACTAGAAACTCTAGACTGAGACATGCCATTGTTACGTGACTCCAAGTGCTTACACCCTCCGTCAGTTTCCTGAATAGAGCAACGTTTTAGAACGAAACCACAGCGTTTCTGTTTGCCCTGCAGGCGCTTCCCCACGGGACAAAGAGCAGCCTTGGCTTTTGACAGCTTCGCTGAAGGTCTGTCTGTTACTTCCAAGAGTCAAAGCATTTTTTCCTCCCTCAAGGAATTTTCCTCCTTTGCTCAAGGTAATTGGACAGTACCAGTGCGCTCCCCTGCTAGATGTGGCTTATTAAGGGATTAGGGCGGACGAGCCAAGTCCATAGGAAGTGAAGACTCTGCTCTTGATTTATTTGTCCAGCTTTTGTTCATATGACTAGACACCTGGCTTTGATCACAACTAGCCACACGAACACTGAAGCACCAGTTGTTTAGGTCCAAAGGCGTTGAAGGAAAACAACCCGGGACGACGCCATTTCTCCCTGTTAGGATCATTCTATTTTGGTTTATGCAAAAGCCATGAGCTGCCAGCGTTGGCGTTGACTGAAGCTCTTCACAGATTCACAGATAGAAAATCGCAACTGCAGCAACAGGCAGTTGCATTACACACATTTTTACACAGTTCTTTGTATATAATTACGTCTTTCATCAAAAGCAAAGCAGCGACAAAACTGCCTGTTGCATTGTTTTTTGACAGGAACATATTTATCACATCAGACAAGCAGGAGTCAAGGTGCTACAAAGGACAAGCACTTAACCGCTCTACTGGTTCATGAAAGATAGAGCCCCTGCATTGTTTTGGTTAACTTCAGATTGACTTAAAATGCAGGTGAACAGTTTGTTTGTAACAATCCCACCTCCAGCTTTTACCAATGAAGCCTGATGACACATGGCGTGTCCCCACAGAGAACAAGGACTAAGAATGAATCTGACTAGTGCCAAGACTCTGGCTCACATTCAGCTAGAAGCCACAAAAAAGGGCTCTGGGCCTCGGAGTAGTAAGCAATGAAGAACTGCAAAAAATAAAGAAACATGATCATTTTGAAGTGTTTTTAGGATCCTGTTACAGTCCAGTGTAGTTCTAGCTACAAAACCACGTGAGGAAGGAGCAAAATGCCAAACATTCTGTGAAAAACCTTTCAACACTTTACAGTAAAAGAAAAAACGATAACAGATTACAGTAAGAATTTCTAATTGACACAGCAAAACACAGCATGTTTGCCAACTTAGGTCACATTTTATTTGTTACTGCTGAAGTTAAAAGTAATAAACTAAATTCACACAGGCACAGAACCAAACATACCTCTTCTGTGTTTTAACACACAGAAATCTAATTTTCCACATATGCTCTGAACTTTCTTTTACTCTTGCTTCACCTTCACCTCCGGTTTGAAATTAGACCTGACTAGAGAGTCTGAGAAAGGCACTGGGAGGCCAATAACCAAGTTTCAGTGAAATATAAAGCCACAGATTATCTGAACCTAGGGCTGAGTTATTGGAGAAAATGAAGACTGACATGACTGATATGAGGGTGGGCCCACAAAAAAGAGACGAGACGGGATGGGCTTCATTTTATTTTACATTTAGCTTCATATGTAAGGCAGTCGTGGTGGTGTGTCGACTTTTCCTCTTTAATCACAGCAGAAGATGTAATTAAGGGTCAATCAGGGAGTTTTGATTATTGCATCACACCTGATATTTAGATAAAATGTTATATGAAGTAAAACACAGAACTCCTTAATCAGTGAGAGCTGTTGACATAAAGGACAAACACACTAAGGGAAGAAGGAGCTGGTTACTTGGATTTAAATTCAAACAAACCATCTTTACACCAGTGCCACGTTCTAAGCAGCTGATGATCTTAGTGACTTGTATCTGGAGCCTGGGATCCTCTCCTCAGTATGAAGACAGGGGCATTTTTCAAATACCTGAAGATTTTTTACAAACCTGCTTAGTGCAGGTTCGACATGTAGAAGAGTTAGAGTACAGTTCCATCTGAGGCAGCTGAATACACAATACTATTCAAACCGATATTAAGCCCTCCTATAAAAACAACACTGTATAAATATTTGCACATACGTATATGTTCAGACCAACTACACCTGCTAGAGTTGCTGGAGCACATTATTGTTGTAAAAGCATTTAGACAGCAGCTGAGACATGGCTGTTAGGGGGTGTGGTGTCTGCCCCAGGGGCAGGAACCTGCAATGTAATCAAGGGCCCTGGCAAATTACAGGCCACACACACTACTTAACAGACTTCAATCCAGAGATGAAGGAGAGGTCGCCCATTACACTAATATTTTAAAGTCACGAGGCAAATTCCAATAAGTGGTGTCAAGACTGGGTAACAGAGGGAAACCCTAATATTCTGCTTATTTTAAAAGCACTCCTTTGTTTACAGCTTAAAATAGGGTTTAGGCAGAGAAATGCATTCTGTTTTATATTCTATATGATTTAGAAACACTCACCAACCCATAGGGTCAAGCAGTAGCGTTTGAATGACATTGATCTCATACACACTGACCCACACACTCACATAATTAAACCCACATGCGAGGCGACGTTTGATCCTGCTTGAAGAATAACTGACCTGGTTGATGGAGTTGGCAGAACAAGAAGCAAGACATGTTCCCAGAGATGACACAACAAAGACGACGGGATCAAAGGGCACCGGGGCCACTGCATAACCAGCAGCTGCAGTCGTAACCACCAACGCTGAAATCGCCAGGCAAACATCAGAGACATGAACTTAAATGTACAGGAAAAACAGCATTGTAAGATATGTTTATATATAATGCTGACATTTATTACAAAACAATGTGCATCCCACTCTGTGACCAAATCATGCCATGTACTGTACTAGATGTGTGTGTGTGTGTGTGTGTGTGTGTGTGTGTGTGTGTGTGTGTGTGTCTCTACCTGTTAGTCTGATTTTGGCAAGTCTGGCATAGATGTCCGGTAAGTGAGTCACATCAACCTTGAGCTGCTTCCACTGTCTGTCCAGACGTGCCTGCCTTTGTTCACTTGTCTCCACTTGGACATGAGGAGTCTCATCTGAAGTCACTGTACTGGAAACAGAGCCTTTCTGTGCTGCCAAATCCTCTGTGGTGGACTTCAAGTTTGATAATTTAGGCTTTGCCTCAACCTTGGTGACGCCAACATCCAGAGTTGGTATTCGTTCTACCTGATGTTCAACAGTCTCTTCTCTTTCATCTACAATGGTCCGGGTAGGTGCCTGTTTGGGGATGGCACGCTGGTGAAGCTCACTCTTGTTCTTTGTTACATACTGAACAGGGAAGAAGTTGTTTGAGGAAAAATGAATCGTTAAGACAATAAAACTACCGGTAAATGTAGAAACACTTCATAAAGTGCACATCCATGATACTGCAGAAGCATCAAATATATGTTGCTTTACAATGGTTACCTGGCGTTTAAGGAAGTTGAGGTACTGATATGTCAGCCAGTTCGATGGATCTCTGCCGTGCAGTTGAATAAGGCTACAAGCAGTCTGGTGACATCGATGAGGATTATGGAGAAATTTCTGCTTCACACTCAGACCAACCAAACCTGCAAGAGGTGCAGATGACACAACATACAGTCAAATGAATGCCAGTGGTTTGTTATGAATGTGTTATAAACAAAAATGTCATATAATGCACTACAGGACAACACAATGGAATAATGTATTTGTGTTCACCTTTACATCAAAATAGGTATCATGTGTATATGCAAATACAGAATTACTATTAATATTAATATTTATTTTAATACTAATCATAAATACATAATACTATGTACAACATATCTCTTACTGCTAAGGTTGTGTTAAATGGCGACATACTGGAGTCAGTTTAGCAAACATCACATCTTAATATACTGCACTCAAGGCCAGATCACACTGCAAAGTACAACTTCCATCATTATTGTTTTGTGAAGCTAATAGATCATTTGAGGGGAAGCTGCTTTAGTGGAGTGTATTATTATGTCATGACTAAACACAGTGGACACACTGCCAGTATTACTGTATTACGACCGTGCTGCAGAAGCCACAATCATATAACTACGCTAATATTCAGTTTGACATGTTGGCTGCTTTTTAACAGCAGCACCGCATTATATCCTTAGATTTACTGTCTGGCGCTTAATAATGATATCGTTGGACATCTCACAGAGACAGTAAACCAGGAAAGGGCTGTCACAGTGGACCCGTTCACTATACGACTTCAGTTCTCTCTGCGAACGCAGGTGGCTCATCTAAGGTCACCGCCAGCCTCTAATTCTTCATCTCGGTTGCTAGCGCTCTAGCCAGATGCTAAGCTAACCAGCTAGCTTCTGCGTGCGATCTACGAGCCGTGAAAGGAAAACAGTACTGTAAATGAAGCACAATGTGAAACGAAACGTGACGTTTTCTCCGGTGTTACCTGTCAGCCTGCTGCATGCCGTTTTATACATGTTCCTGAAGCCAAGAGCCGGCTCACGTTTCGACCTCCTCAGATGCAGCGAGCCGCCATATTGACCTCGTTTGGTAACGACAAACACTTCCGGGGCAACAAACGTAAAGCGGTGTGAGCTGCTGCACATACTGTCGTAAACCTAAGGTTCAACGCATATCAAAGACGAATAAAAGTGATTTTAACAAAAAATGCATTATTTAAAACAAATTTATCAAATTTGTTTAATAATTTTAAGCGACTTAAAAACTACGTGCAAAGGTATTAAAACTAAGAAACCTATGTCTGTTTCACTGAAGGATAATGCAAATCGATTTTATTTAATAAAAAAATGGATTAAAAATTGGAAGAAATCAAGTAATAAAAATAGGAACATCTCTGTAATGATTTAATAAGTAACAAGTAATACTATAAGCAAAAGTTTTTTCTCCTGCCTCTGCGTCCTCTGACTAACTCTGCTGATTGGCCTGGTATTCAAAAGTCCAAACATATCTTTTCATCTGTCGGCTACAGCAAATATGGCTGGAAACCCGATAAATGTCGTCTTCACTTTGCAGCCCCACCTTAGTCAAACAAAAGATGATAAAACAGTGGATCTGCCTGTTTCAGTGCAGTGTTTCATTTCCTCAAACAATAACGTTTTATTGACCCAGAAGGGCAATTATTGTGGGCCGATGATAGGAATCATCTACAGTACAAAAAAAAAACAGTCATTGTTGTTTATCTGTAATCAGATTGAAGGAAAATCTATTGCTGCAGTCATCGCGTACTAAGCAAGTGCACTTCATTCAGTATTTAGCAAACATAAAACCATATGGCTTGAAAGAATCCAATCACAGGCGTTGAACGCCAAGCAGTTCGAGCTGATTCATCTCGCTCATTCCACGCTACTGCCAGCTCCCCCTTCTCAGCTAAGATTACATGGTGTAATCTTCATGCACCATCAAGATGCAGGGGCTGATGAATGCCAACAACACACACAAGGCCGTCCCAGAGCCAGCACAAGAGCACCTTTATTGCAAGAGATAACCATTATGTGCTGTTCTGCACGATTTCATTCCACGCTGACCCGGTCAACCTCCTTAGGTTTGGTTTTTGATGTGAGTGCCGAAAAGATTTTATTGCCTGGTTTTACACCATATTATTTATTCTGGGCACTGTGCTACAATTTCAATGTTCCATATATGCTGCACTTTGCTTCTACAGGCTACAGCAAAGACTGCAACCTGCCAAGTTTATGGCTGTGCAGGGCACTGCGTCAAACCATAATCCTTTGTACAGCAATCTGTTGACTTCCACTACAGATGACTGACATCCTTAGCTGAATGTCAGGGCATCACATTACCACACAGGCTCATTCACAATTACACACTCACCACTCTCATGTTGCACTGGAAGGGAATGCTCTTTGCCAATTGCATAGAGGCATTTCCAGAGAATCCTCTCACATTATCCCTGTGAACAATCATTCATCTGGCAACTCTGGCCAAAAGCATTTCGACCGTGTTTTGTTCAAGTTTATCTTTCAATTATTAATAGCAATTTATTATTGCGAATTTGTGGCATATGGAAAAGAAATGAGGAATGAAACTAAACGGTGACTTCAGCTAAAAATGGACATTTCTCTCAGACTAATCCAGAATTTGACTGACTTGTTAAATGAAATAATGTGTAAATTGTTCACCTAAGTCAAGATGCTCCAATTGCCTGGATAATTACAAGTTGCACCCCAGAGAGTAGAAACAAAGGCAAACCTGCCACTAAAGCCTTCTGTCCATAAGGTGAACCAGAAGCTGGGACCTGAAGAACAGATGGACAATGTGGAGTAGAAAGGCCCGGTGACAATAGGAGGAGTTAGTGAGGTCTGTTCAGCCCAAAGAGGTTCTTTCAAAGACCTTTACAGTGGTTCTACCTCTGGTGGTGGCCACAGTACTGAATGGCTTTTGTCATGGTGCTTTCACTGCATCTTGAAAAAGTGAAAACATCCCCTTTTTAGAGAAACAAAGGCACAAAGGAAGTCACACGGTTGAACTGTGTCAGGATGACAACACAGTTTATCATAGTAGAAGGAGGCTGAATGATGGCTGCAGTTGAGATGGGTTCGGGGTTTGGAGCATGAAGAATTGTGTATGTAAATAGTGCGCTTGTGCTGAAAACATATCTGATATATGAAAAATAACCTAAGAATAACTGCCTCATCTGCCAATTGCATCATACGAGACAATTCTGAAAGGTCCAGGCCTTGAACAAGTGCTGGAAAGTCCCTAATAGACAGTAATTGGCCTCCTTACAAAATGACTAAATATGTTTTTTTCTACTCTATGTCTCTAAATGTTTACGAGAGCCCACCACCTACGAAGCTGCAACAAATGGCCCGGTCCAGTAACAGACCCGTCGTCGCCTCTGTTCCTCTGCTCTGATTTACAAGCAGCGTCCCAGAGGCTTCAGTGCCATCACTAATCCCACAGGGGCGTGCATTCGAATGGCAGTGGAGTCAGACCTCCTACAAAATAACGCGGCAGACAGCGCCGCATAACTCTGAGCAGCAACAGATGCACAGACGTTATAATTGATTTTCAAGGGCAACGTCTTGTTGTCATAGTTTGTCTAACGAGCCTCTGGCTGGCGCCCTCCTGCTTGTCGACCACAGGGTGTCGGACGCCCCCCCGCTGGGCCGGCCGCATGCTGGAATACTGACATCAGCCACGGAATTTCCCTGTGGGACCGGCTCCTGCTCTTTATGAAGCCTCCCGACTTGTTTTTAAAGGTATTTCAAGTTGGCGGAGAATCCAAAACATCCAGGGACGAGCTGCTCAGACGCCTGCACTCCTTCCATGAACAACAGGCACTCTCAGGACCTGTGGCCAGTGTTTGCGCCTGCAATCACCACTGTCTGTTCAGGCCTCCCAGGCTAAGCTTCTAATTGGCTACGGATCATCAATCACGCAGAGCAACCGCTTTCACAGAAACTCATCTGCTCAGAGGAACAGGGCCCATGCGCTGGACTGCTTTGCCAAGTGGTCGGTGAGAAAACCAAACCGATGCCGTCTTTTCTGACAGGCCAAGCTTATGACAAGGACGGGGAATGTGTGCGTCCAGGTCCCTCATACAGATGGACGCACAGCCTTCAGAACAGCTTCTCAGACACTATTTGCTTTGGTTGAACTCTAACAGTCCAGAATTTGGCCACATTGGAACACGGAGGCATGTGGTTTATGGGGTCGCAGCGGAGTGTCCACATCATTTCACATCCAGCAACAGTGAGTGTGTTTTTTCCATTATTCTGGGGATGTTATTTATTAATGACATGATGTCAGTCCATGGGAAACGTGGACGGTGGAAGTCATGAAGGATGACCACAAACAAATCTGAGCTATTGCGGTTTCATAAACACAAATACACAGTGTTGAGGCCTGCACACGTCCAGTTCTCTTCAGTAACTGCGAGTAATCACTTGTGTCGTCCGCATCATAAATCTCCTGTACGGCGGTGGCTCCCAGCCCAGATGCGAACAGGCCTCGTTCGGTTGCACTTGCCTCCGCACCATAAATCCACGGCCGTCTTTCCAGGATCAGTTTCCTGTTTTGTGTGGATCTCCCCACAGAGAAGAACACGGGGGAGGCGAGGATATTGCGAGACCGCAGCCTCCTCAAGGAGTCGGTTTGCAAACTGGACCGTCTCTTCTCGTCTGCTGGAATGGTTTTGGATTTGAGGCCATTCTTTCACATCACACGCAGATTTGCAGCTCGGTCTGGAAACGTGTGAGTCCATGCGAAAAACACGCACCCCGTAGGTGAATTCTAACAACAGCCAGAAAACTGTAGATATGATTCATTCATGTCCCGTTTGTACATTTAAATGAAACTTAACCTTTGGTTCACATAGAGAACATGGAAAATATAAATGCACGTCTGCCTGTTTTGGGCCCCTGGAAAACAGACAGTACAATAAAGCACTACTGAGAATTTATCTGCAAATGCTCCAACATTTATTGCTTCAAGGGAAAAGTAACTGACCCAATCACAGACCATAAACTGACTGGTCTCTGCACAAAGCAAAAGGAAATAACAGAGTCACAGACGATCAACATGTGCTTTTATCACAGCCACGTTAGAATCAAATGCATCAGAATCAGGCTCCTGATTTCGTTCCAGGACATGATTTTAATTAAAAGAGATGCGTCAGTTTCGCAAAGATCACTTTTAGAGTAACATTAACAAATGTGCATGCAGCCGGTTCCAAAGCTGTGAGCGCTGCTTCCCCTCCCCGTTCATAGAATGCCACAGTGACAAAGTGCAGAAGAAAAAGCAGGCGGCAGAAAGGCAGTGGATCCTATCAGTGCATGAATTTAATTACCGCTGGGCGTAATGAGCAGAGGTGCACGATGGAGCCTCGTATAATTCACCTTAGTCTCATCTGAACCGGCTCCACTTTGCACCCGCGCCACCTTTCTCTGACCGATAATCAATCCTTTATGCTCAGCCACAAACATTTTTTGCATGTTGGCTTTATGTTGGCTTGTGTCAAATGCTCTCTGCAGTTAATACATGGATATGAGAGGCTCACCTAAAATCCCTTAAGGTGTGTATTTGGTGCATGAGTCCCAGCATAAAGAATTGAAGTGATTTATATTTTTTCTCTGTGTCTTCCTTTCGCACCACCTGGAACGACCATCATCGGGACTTTGCAGGTCAGTTTCCTCGACGGAAGATGGACATTTCGTGTTCTGGCGAGCGATGGTTTACAGCTCCAGATCCGCTGTGACGGTCTCCTGAGCTGAAAGAGGAAGAGTCAGCATTCCTGCAAAATAGAAAACAACACTGGCTCAGAGTTGTGAATTAAGGGAAGTTATAGGACGGGAATATTTCAGATGGGAAGAGGAAATTGCTTTCTGCTTTTGCACAGTTCAATACAATATGTCAGCAGGACTATGTACAGTGGTGTGTGTGTGTGTGTGTGTGTGTGTGTGTGTGTGTGTGTGTGTGTGTGTGTGTGTGTGTGTGTGTGTGTGTGTGTCCTGTGAAGCGTCTATAAATACTGTAGGACTCATTTGATTCGGGCACAAATGGAAAGCGTGTTTGGACCCAGCGATGAAACGCAGCCGTGCTGTGGGCGGAGCCGGCCTGAGACGCCGTCTCTTCCCCCAGTGCCATCGTCTGCGTCTTGATACCTTTTAGCATGTTTGATCATCTAGTTTTAGAGAATTGCCAGAAGCTCGGGTGCACCTGCGCCTCCCTGAGCCCGCTCCCTTTAATGAACGGAAATGGAGCTGTGATTTATGATGGGCCCTTTATTTGCTCCCACCTTCTCCTCCTGCATGTGACACTGTGCTACTTCACATTCTGCATTTCTGAGATTTAAAAGGGAATAATGTGGAGCATTAGTCTTAATCTTCGTCATCTTCCCTCAGAGCAGGAAAAGCGATGAGCTGCTGCTAAGGCGCTCGCTCTCTCACCTCTGGCTTCGTTTCTTCACCTCCGTCCTTTCCAGCATCACCGCGTATTGAAAACAAGTGTGAATCCACACAGTTTGCTTCAAATATGCCAGATCACACTGCTCCTCTGGTCGATAGCGGCTGCGTGTGGGGACAAAAACAGGATTTGCTGCTGTGAAATTAAATTTGCTGATTAAATTCTGTACCTGCAACAGCAATTTAACTAAACAAATGAGATGTACTGTCCTGATGGTGCAGCCGAAGGCTCAGTGATTGTGTCCTGTGTGTGGATGTCGCACCCCCAGGACCTTTGCTGCCCTGAAAACAACCCTCACAGACAAGATGCACGTCAGTGTTTGTAATCGCAGCCAGAGCATCATGCAGCGACATGAAGCTTGCAGCAGTTTGTGAAATCGCTGCTTATCATTGCTTTATTCGCTCAGAGGACGCTAATGAAGTGACAGACATGGTTCATATTTAAATCCCCATGTTTACGTACACTGACATGAAGCAGTTCCCACTGTTCCATTCAGAAGGTTAAGAGTTTTTCCATAAACAGAATGTTTACTGGCAGCTTTTCAAACTGAGACGCTCGCAGCCTTGAGAGCAGAGCAGGAACCGATTCCATCAGCCTCCTTATATGAAGCAAGCAAAACAAAGCAGCCTCACATAATCACTTCATATCCATTTTTGGATAATAATAGATGGGGTTCAGCTGAGGGCAAACCTTTCAACAACAGGAGCAGCTTGGCCTTTTTTTTAATTGCAGCTAGAAATCCAGCCCGTTCTGCACAAACGAGCTCCCGTCATTAGGTGCTGAACGAGTCTGAGACGCAGGAGGCGGTTCGGACCCGGAACCGGAGGCTGGAGGCCCGTCGCAGCCGGGCCCAGCGCTGGAACCTCGCTTGGACCGAGTCACTGCCTTTAGGGAGGAACCTGCAGCTTGTGCCAGTTATTTAGTCCTTTGCTCTGATTTAAATCATTCCTGGGCTCATTTATGACCAAAGAACAATGAACAATGGCAGCGAGCTGTCCAACAAAAACAGCTTCAGCAATAAGGAAATTTCCCTATAATGAATTTTTCTGAAGGGATTTAATGGCATCTGTGTCATATAGCAGATAAAGAATCATTTAAACCACTTGTTTTTTTAAACCACAACTTTGCGGCTGTTCCTCTCATCATCTTCTTGTTTTCAAGCTGTTTGTTTTTCGACTAAACACCACTTGTCCAAACACCGTCAGCAGCTAATTGGCCATAAGAGAGCTCCCGATGAGAGACGGATGCATGTAATGCATCTTGTCTAACGGGCTGTAAGGTGTGTGTTCTTCCTTATTGACGCGCTCTCACATCAGCCTTCCAGGACACCGGTCGCTCTGCGTTTGCTGCAGCTGGAGCCTCAGCGAACGCAGACATGCGGCTCTGCCTGGGTGGGCGACCACCAGCTCATCTCTGCCACGCAGCTGAGGATAAACCAGTCCTTGCACCAGGCCGAGCCCGTCGGGGGGGATTTTCCTGTGACACAGGTGTCATATTTAATACCCTCATATATCAATAATTGGCTGGAAAAGAACAGGAAGGAGCCGCGTGTGCAGGAACGGCTCAGACAGATAATCTCATGCATTTAAAAGCCCGTTTAGCAGCAGGCCGTGGGTTCATGGATGCTGACACACATGGAGCCATGGCCTGTGAGGTCACTGACAGTGTTTGACCTTTTGTGGAGGTGGAAATAGCAGTGAGCACAATAATTAGAGGCCGTAATGGATGCTCTGCTTTGTGTCTCCTAGTGATGGAACGCGTCGCTATCTGACACGTACAGGCTGCACATACGTCACACAACCAAAGCAACGGAAGCGTAAATTGTTCAGAGCCACTCATCAGTAACGACCTCAAAAAGTCGAGCCGGAGTCGGAGGATGAGAGTGTGAGGTCGCCTGCGAAGGACGTGAACAACAAACACCTCCCTGAGGTCTGATCTGATGCTGCAGACGTTTAACAGCGCGTCGTCCTGAAAAGCACGACTCCAGTGAGAGCACGTGGGCGAGACGCCGCTTTGCTACTTGCTACGTGCTATCGCTCACGTGCTAATTACACCTTCGATTCCCCTTCCTCCCTCTCCTCCTCGTGGCTGCTCTCTCATTTCCGAGCCGCGCATACTGTACGTCTCCCCACCCGTGCAGTCGTATACACACATTCACACAGTCGCATTGTCCTCATCCGCCTCCTCTTGAAGCCGGAGCCGGGCGCGGTCGCCTCCATCGCTGCTGCCACTTCGCTCCTAATTTAAAGCCGTATGGATTCCTTCAACGTCCCCGGGCATGTCTGCCTCGTCTCACTCTCCCCAATCAATCAATCACGCGTAATTGCTCAATTAGTCTAGTAAAAGTGCCAAGGAAGGAGAGGGGGAGGACATTTTGTCAGCTGATATCTGGTTCCTTTGGTAAACAGACACAGGCTGGAGTGATAAAACGTCCTGCTGGAGGACGTCAGAGGATGAGAGTCGCTAATTAATCCAAACATTAGTGGAGCAGGGGTTTCCCACATGCGTCAAACAGAACAAAGCTGTACAACAAACCCCACGTGGAAACGGACCCTCTACAGTTCCACCGTCCACCGTCCCAACTGTCTGTGCCAACAATACAACAGCTGGAGTCTGGTTTTCACCCTGAGCCTGGTCAACAAGCGCTGGAGGCTCCAGGAAGTCACCACAGCTGCTCAGAGTGTTGCTCCAGCAGCCGCTCCGAGAGCGAACCCTCATGTTTACGCAGGACATAAACACAGAAGTGGCCCTTGGTTTGAAAGAATAACTGGGATGTGGGAAAACTGCAGGGTTCGAAAAGAAAGTAGGAACTCACAGCTTTGGTTCCAATGAAACGAACATTTGATGTTTCACTCAAACTGAAGCAGGCATCAGAACCTGAGCAGCCCGGCCTCCCGCTCAGACGGGCTGGCACCGGTTCTGGTCCAACCAGACACCGGTCCTTATTAAAGTTTGGATCCTGTGGCTCCTAAAAGTGAGAAGACGCTGCCCGGCGTCTTATCACGCTCAGCATTGCTGTGCATCACACAGCTCTGCTTTGCTTTTTTAATACCCAATTTGCATATAACACACAGTCATTCATCATATTCCCATTAAAAAAGCAAAACATGGGCTTTTCCCAGTAGAACTACAACCACCAGTAAATCCAGGAGAATGAGCTCGTCCTTGTCTGTCGCTCTCATCTAGATGGTCCCACATTAATCCATGGTGGGTTATGATTGATAGCAGCTCTGTCCTTCACTCAGCAACGCTCAGTGAGAGAAAGACACACAGAGTGTTCGCTTTCTCTCTTCGTTCCTCTCATCAGGATTCACGGTCTGCGGCAACATAAGCGACAAAGGAGACCAGACGGATGTGGAGGCCGGTGCCCATTAGTTCTGATTAGGAGGGTCAAGAAAACATTTGGGTTGGAGCTAAAAAAGGGAAAAGGCCAGAGTCCTGGACTCCGGGCAGAGCTTCATTCTTATTAGCTCAGCAGCAAATGAAGTGGCTTGGACTGAGTCCAGGAGTCAACCTGCACTCTGCGATTGCAGCGCCGGCTAATTGATTTGCAGCCAGAGGCCGCGGGGACACTTGTGGTTGTAGGTGGGAGACCAGTTAAACCAGTTAAATCTCCTGTGGGCAGAGCGGAGGCCGCTGGCAGACGTCGCACTCGCCCTTCAGATTTTACAGGAGTTCTTGGGATTTAACAGCAAAGGAGGACGTAGCTGGATTTTCAGCTCAGAGCCAGAACCATGTTAGATGTTGGGAGGGAGACAAAGGAAAGAGAGGAGGGAAATGAAACTGAGGGGAAGATGAGCTATGGGACGTCTTTAGTCTAGCTGCTATTATCATCATCTGTTCAGTGGTCATTACCGCCCTGGGAGTCTGCTGTCTGGACCCAGCGCTGATGGAGCGGCCAGCGCAGCAGCTGCACACGGAGCTCAGCGCACCTCTGCAAGCTGTCGCTTATCGGCAGCGGGAGATTTCAAGCAATCACACAGACTTCATCTGTCAGAAGTAACGCGGCGAGGGGGGAAAGGTAAAATTAAAGAGTCAAAATGAAACAGCGGGGAAGGAGAAGATGCCCGAGGCGAAGCGGCAGCGAGAACGCAGCGAAATGACATTAGGAGACGGCTCCATTGTGTCTGAACTCATCACACCTACGCAAGCGTTCAGTAATGAAGCAGAGGAAGCGCTAAATGGTGGAGTGGAGGTGGAGGAGACGAAGTGAAGGCACAGAAAAGCTAAATCCTACCGTGGCTCATGGGCTTTTTGGGCCGGACTGAGCCAGTAATTCAGAGAAAAGGTTCATGTTTTACATGATGACTGGACAAGTTAAGCACTCGAAGAACGTTTGACAGTAAAGTGCAAGCGGCCGAGCAGTGAAGTCACGCCAGACACGGAGGAAGACGAAGCAGAGACGCTGTCACCGAGTCCTGTTTGTTTGGCAGCAGAACCTCGGTTCATTAGATCCCGCTGATCTCCCGTCTCCTAATTGGGAATTTATGGAACCGGCAGCGCCTGAACTCGACCCGTTCACCCACTTTTATGTATCTCCAAGACTTACAGTCGTGAGTTGTTTCCTCTAAACGAGCTGGAGGAAAATCGAAGAAAGAAAAATAGCTGGAGTCCTACAATAAAAGTGAGTGCTGATGTTGGCAGCGCCTCCTCTTCCTGCTCCCGTCTGCGCTTGGCCTTTCTCCACCAATCTTCTTCACTGCCTCATATGTCCACTGTCCTCCAGACCAGGGGAATCACTGGCACCATTCTTCTTCTGCTCTAACTACTCAATTAGAGGCGAGGAGCGCTGTTCATCTCCTCCCCTTCGTGACCGCCCCCTGCGGTGCTCATGGACGGTAACGTGTATTACTGTCATTTTGCTTAAAGGCAGTTTCTGACCAACATGAAGGCGACGTATTTGTTTGTCAGCCAACCAATCAACCAACCAACCAACCACAAACCAATCAACCAACCAACAAATCAAACAAACAAACAAATAAACAAACAAACAATCAAACAATCAACCAACCAACCAATCAACCAACAACCAACCAACCAATCAAACAAACAAACAAACAAACAAACAACCAAACAACCAACCAACCAACCAACAACCAACCAATCAATCAAACAACCAACAAATCAATCAAACAAACAAACAACCAACCGTCCAACAACCAACTAACCAACCAATTAACCAGCCAATCAATCAACCAACCAACAACCAACCAACCAAACAAACAAACAAACAATCAACCAACCAACCAACTAAACAAACAACCAACCAGGATCATATGTGGGTGGTTTTTGGTGGATCAACCAGTGGAATAATCCTGGCTTCTTCTCATCATGCATGATCCAGTTCCCAGTTCTCCAAGCTGTCATAAACCAATCTTCTGGCTCGGGCCCGGGTCTCCTGAACATATGGCTCCTTGCTGCACTTGAACCCACCGAATCAGCGCCTCGCAATCCGTCTTCCGATCCGCCGTGGTGTTGGTTCACGCCGGGTCCTCGGGTGAAGCAGCGCGGCCCAGAGCCTAATGGAGACATCACACAGGCCTATTAGCACAGATGGTTGTCATATGTATGCAAATAAAGAGCAAAGTGAGGCACGCAGCCCTATCAGCACCACCTGTCTGCCTCACACACACACACACACACACACACACACACACACACACACACACACACACACACACACACGCACACAGGCTCACACACACGCTCACACACATACACACACACACACACACACACACACACGCTCACACACACACACACACACACACACACACACACACACACACACACACACACACACATGCTCCGTCCCATCGGAGGAACAAGTGTGTTCATTCCTGTCTACAGCTGTACATTAATTAGAGTAAAGGCATTAATCATCATTTTGCTCGACTTCAAGAGCAGACATGAGAAGCAGAAAGCAGCAAACGGGCAAAGAAAAGCCTCTGGTAATTGTTTTCTGTCGCTCCAGGGCTCACGCACCATTCTGTGCTTTGCATTTGAAATCTCCAGAAAGAAGAAGAAGAAATCATCAGAAAGCATGAAGCATCTCGACTCCGGTGATGAGATCTGGAGGACGCCGCTCTGACGCTCAGTATCTGGTGATGAATCAGACAATCGGCTGCTCGTGGTGCTGCCATGCAGTCCAACAGGGTGTTTGACCGTGGGGAACCGGCCGTCTGGTGGGCGGAGTCTTGCCGTGGCTCCGCCCACACACTGTGTTGCAGCGACAGCGTGTTGTTGCTGGCGGTGGAGGATCAGTGGTGACGAGGCTCCGTCCCACAGCAGCAGCTGTGATGGTGCTTGTGGTTTAGCCGGACGCCGTAGCATCAGCGCTAGCAGGTCGCATTCACTCACACTGACGCCTTTCGCTTCACAGCAGACCCTGTCTGAACAGCTTCTATTTCTGATGCCGTCGTACAGTGAGTCCCAGCGGAGACGACTACAGTATTTAAAACGCTGCCGTCAGCGACAGAACTAGGGATTAGTTCCTTTTATCAGAAGAAGATCAAGACCAAAACAGCTTCTGTGTCAGTAGAAAAGACAGCTTCTGGACAAAAATAGACCAAGCTGAGTTCTAACAACAGTGTTTTCTTCCTCATTCTGTGCTCATTTCAGCTGATTGAACCCAAACAGAGAGGTCCAGCGCTGCCTTTGACTGTGACTGAACTAATCCTGGAGGTTGTGTGGTGTCACACGCATTAATCCCTGTAAACTAACAAATGCTCACCTGAAGCCCACCGGCTCACAGCAGATTAAAGCAGAGTAAATGCTGCTAATCCTGGACTTACTGCGGAACCAGCCATTCATCTGCAGTATCTACCGCTCAACTGCCACATGAATGTGGAGCCACAGGATCCACGGTTCCAGACACCGATTCTGATGCCAACCAGTGGTGAAATCCATTGACTGTGTGTGCATTTTTTCGTTTTCTGGAGGGTCCTTGTCTTTCTCCAGACCCTGATTGTTGCTGCGTCCACGGCTGCAGTGCAGTTGAGGACTCGGCTGCTCACAGGTGGCATTTCTCTCCACCTTTGGGGAAATATTCTGGAAGCCACGGCTGAAGAAACACATCAGACCCTCGACAGACCGACGACAGCACGGGATTTGCAACGCATACAAAACACCCCTCACAGACAGTGAGCACAGAGGAGAGGCAGCTCCAGCTAATGCTAACGGCGCCTTCTGAGCATGCTCCACCTACTGTACATCACAGCCAGCAGCAGAACCAAACCCAGCTTCACTAGTCTCACGCTCTCTCTGTAACAAACAGACCGGGCCCGTCCAGCCGTTCTGCGGCGGCCTCTAGATTTATGACCCAACAGAACCAGGCCCACAGCTTAGAGCGCGTCGCTGCTTCCTCTTCCACAAACAGAATTCCCCCGGTGGTTTCCGATCGCAGCTTTGCCAGATGTGAGGAGGAAGTCGTCAGCAGAAAGTCCGGGTTCTGCGTCCTCGGGTCTTTGAGGCCTAAATATCGTTAGAATTGTAATTCATGGGCTTCTTCTCAGCAAACACAGTGGGTTATTGATAAGTCATTAACACACATTCCACCAGTTAAGCTGTCATAACCGGTTGTCCTGGTAATAAAACGTGACAATCACACACATCCCTGTGATTGATTAACGCCTTCAATTACTGTCTGCGGCGCAGGGCCCAGTGAAAAACAGCTCCGTCGCGGCTCCCGTGCTCCGATCTGCGTGACACTTTAATCTACCGCCAGATTAATGGGACACTGGTGGAGTGGAGAATATTCCACTATTGATTTTTTTCCCCTGATGAATCAAGCGCTGCTGTTTTGGTGGCAGCTTTACCATATATCTAGTCAGGTGTGTCTGCGTGTACGTGTGGATTGATGGACGGCGTCTCCGTCTGCGGCGGTGGCCTTCCTCGCAAAGACGGGTCGGACCCTGGACCTGCGCGCCGCTGATGATGTCATCACCCACGGAGGCGAAAAAAAGGAAAAGCAGACAACAGCTCCGGCTGATTTACTGCTCTGCTTTAATTGGGTTGTAAAATCAAATCCAGAGTTGTTTCAGGAATGCCGAGATGCGATTCGCCTGGTTTGTTTACAGGAGGAGGAGAGCAGTCAAGGACGCTGTCAGATAGTGAGTGAGAGAAGGGACGATGGGCAGGAAGGAGGATGGTGGGCGAGCGAGGGAGATAAAGGAGAGAGAGAGAGAGAGCTCTGCCCGCTCCGCTCCCAGATTAGAACCAGCTGTGATTTATTTGAGCGGATCCGCTTCGCCGTGACACAAGCAGCGGCGGAGGAGGCGGAGGCCGGCGCCGAACGCGGCCGCTCGGAGGAAAACCAGATGCACGGGCGGCGGCGAGAACCAGTGTTGAGGTTGGAGTTAACGGGCTCGCAGGGGGTTTACAAGGCAAACACTGTGGGCGTTTAACACGTGGACAAACACAAACAGCGCATATTTTCCTCCGGCGCAGTGAAAACAAGCGGCGGCGGCGGGGCAGGGTTCCAGCGGCGTTGCACTGGACGGCGGCGGTGGGAGCAGAAGGGACGGGAGGGTTTTATCGGCGCAGAGAGGCTAATTTGCACATGATTAGGAAAACACACAGAGTAAAGTCTCTCAGGGACGCGAGCGAGTCAAAGGGAGAGAGGTCAAGAATGGAAGCGAACAGAGAAACAGAAGCGGACGAAAACGTGCCTTAAAGCAGCAAATATCTGTCTGTTTAAACCTATAATCATTAAAATGCCATTAGACAAGAACACACTACTGAAAATCAATGTGGAAGCGGCGACTAATGCTCCTGCTGAACTCCTGAACCCTCCTCATCCACTGCACAACACAAAATATTGTTCTTTCCGCTGATCATTTACACATGCATGAGTGTTGTTATTTCCATTATGATTATGAGACCCCCGTCTCACATCCACAGAGCACTTAGGGGTAATTAGATGTAAAGCTTCGCAGAGACAGCGCCGTATGTGGAGCGGAGCCCATTACTGTTCTCTCCCAAAGCTTCCGCGGGAGAAACAAGTCGGTTTTAGCGATGTCTGGATGAGGAACAGAGCAAAGAAGGACATTTCACCCGCTAAGCTTCGCGTCGTTCAGCCTGAAAGCAGACTGGTGACGTGGGGAAGGGTCTCTGGACGGAGGCGTGGTGATTAAACAGTTTACATTAGAGACGCGGTGTAGCATTTAGCCAGATAAGCTGGGTTCAGAGGTCCGTGCGCGGGGCTTAGCCTCGCTTTGCTGTCAGTACAAAGCCGAGCTCAGCGGAGGAGGAGAGGACGGCGAGAGGCTGCAACAGCCTCTAATTAGCCATGCAAATCCCACACACTGGTGAAATGAAGCTTCTTCTTCATTATCTCTGCCAATGTGAGCAGATAAGTAGGGCGAGCGGAGAGGACGCAGCGGCGCAGACCCGGCTGCACAGGCTCACACCCAACCCCCACCTTCTACACAGCACATGCCTCAACGCTGCGCTGTCGGGGAGCGAGGCTTCCATCGCTCAGCGCTCCCACGAGGCTCCGAAGCAGAGGTCTGAGCACAAAGACGTGGAGGTGTGCGTGGCAGCAACGTGCCGGCCTGTTGAAGCAACGCAAACGTGCTGATGCTCAGAGCAGAGCAGCATCGTGTCTCATAGGAGCGCGTGGCAGCGCTGAGTGATTGGGTGCTTTACTCTGACACCATCATCCAGCCGCCAGTGACTGGTAACTGGTTCCCCGTTAACCCAGTGACCTGCTGCTCTTCATGCCAGAATCCTGGAGGATTCAACTATGACTGTATGAAGAAAAAATGGCCGACTCCATTTCCTGCTGTGGATTCTTCACGGTGCCGTCTGAGAAATGCTCCTCGTGCTGTAATCAAAAGGCTTAAAGCACGTCGTTGAAGCGTAATTGGACCTTGGAGTGTGTTAAAGGCAGCAGATCAAAGGTTAGGGAGGCAGGTACTCCGTGCATGGCAGGGATTAGAACCACAGAACACGTCTGCATCGAGACCATGTCCTAATATGTGGCTTGTAATTAGTTTGTCGGGAGGACGAGGGACCAGCGGAGGAGCGGCGCCTGGCTCCACGTTGATGAGTCCGAGCTGCCGTGACACGAGGGAGCGCCGGCGCCTCGTTTAGGGAGAGCTGACATCTCCTCTAGTTGCCACAATGCAGCGTTTGGAGACGTTCCATCTGTGTGCGGCACCAAACACTCAGTGAAGCCATAAAGATTGACTGAAGGCTGATATAAACTGTTATAAGGCCAGGGCACAATGTAAACCTGAGGTAACAAGGAAATATATACACTGCGCAAACACGTTAAACACCACCAGCACTAAAACGTGTCCTTTGCTCCGGACAATGTTTATACAAGGCCTGAAAAACTGCAGTTCAACTATTAGTACACGTCACTTTTACTTTACTGACTGTGTTTTACCTAAACGTGTACTTGTAGAATCTCACAACACAAAGGTTTGAACGTTGACGTATGCTTATTTCCAATGTGAGTAAATGACAGAATAAAGGTCCTCAGCTGCTGCCTCGTCTTTAAAGGAGCCGCCGCACTGTGTGGACGCTTCACAGCAGCGCCGTCTGGGCCCGGTTCTGCCACTCTGGACTCCAGGGCCCTGTTTGCGTTGGACGCCTGAGAAGCAGCTGAGATCTGTCGTGTTGACTCTGCTCATTACGACGGCAGGAAGCAGGATTACAAATGTTTGGAGTCCATTTAGCCTCGCGCTGCTCGCTCTAAAGCCAAGAATGTCCAAACCTCAGCCACAAAGAGCGGCGCTCCGCACTCGCAGGATCATCCCCATTAGCCGGCCTGCATCCATCTCCACATTCTTCAGTGGGTGTCGAGGGCCGATAGGCTGCGCTAAATGTGATGCATTAGGTGCCAGTGGGCAAACAAAGGCCCCCACAAATGTTATTAGTGCCCTTTAAAGCTGAGCCTGATGAGGATCCGAGCAAACAATGAAGGCGACAGGACGCCCGGGACATTCTTTCCAATAACAACAGTGTTAAAGAGGCCTCTGAAGCGTCCAGATCCAGAACCGAGCCTGCGTCGGTGATTCTGGAGCCTTTCTGGGTTTGGAGGAGTCGTGACAGCTGATAATATATTTGATTGACAAGGTGGCGTGAGTCTAGTTACACAAACAGTTTATTCCACGCAGGCTCAATGTTATTCTGCTGTGACACAACCAGCTGAGAGTTTAAATTAGCTCCACTTTTCATGTTATTACTGAACACGGCCTAAATTAGGCACCGCTGTCAGCGGCTAGAAGCCGCCCGCCCACCCATCACCACCATCCATCAGGGCTAATAAAGTCGAGGCGCGTCACCCAAACACACTCGGACACAAACGCCAGGATTTCCCAGGTGTTCGGGAGCGATGACATCACGACGCCTCCGACTCAACACAATGAGGACTTTGAGAGGTGCCAGCGAGAACAGTCAGCAAAACAAGCTCCGGACGCTGCATCAACAGAAAGGCCCCTTCTAAATAATATGGAAAGTGGAGATGAGGGCCAAAGTCGTTCGCGAGCAGCTGAGGCCAGTTAACGCCTGGAAAAAATGAGAGAAACGGCGTCTGAATGTGGATGACAGCTGAGAGGGTCCACATTCGGAGCAGAATTCCTTCTCACAGCGTGACGGAACGCGGCCGCGTCGGGCGCCTGCGTCCGCGTCCCGATTCGCCGTCTCTGGGAACAAGCGCGTGTTTGTGTGCGAGGCTCCGTCGGCAGCTTTACCTTATTAAAAGCTCATTGACTCCTAAACTGCATGTTGATGCCACGCGAAGCGGCGCCCGGTGGCAGAGCCGGCGCGTAGCTGCGTTAAGTCTGACTCAGACGGGCCGTGTCACGTACAGATAAGCTTTATTACACAACGTATGCACAGCCCGGCTGATTGATGCGCCTCCATTATTACTGTGCTCTGGCGAGGTAATGTATTCCAGGCTTCCATAGAAGCCGCAGCAGCTCTATTAGCGGTGTCAAATGGTGGCGGCTGAGGTGTTGCCGTATCTCTGCTATCGCTACATTGAAATGAGCTTGGCCTGACACTGTGTGTGTGTGTGTGTGGGGGGGGGGGGACCGTGGGTTTCCTCCCTGTTAAGTGATTGTCTGCGCTAAACAGAGGCTGCAGATGTGATAACAAACCCTAATTTAAAAAGACAAATTCCTAATTCATCCGGGTCCAGTCTGAATCGGACCCATCACTCCTCCCCCTCCTCATTAGACGTGGAGGCGAGGCGAAGCAGCCTCGACCGGCTGGAAGCCGTCAGCGTCAGACGTTATCTCCGCTTCGATTCCCTCCTTATTAGATGTGGACCCGGCAGAGGACTGAAGGAACCCGTCCGGTCCGAGCACGGCACCGTCGACACTGGTGCTGCCTGGTGTGGACTCCGAGGGAAGCTGAGACCAACGCTGGTGGCCTCACACACACTGTACCTGCGTTCTGATGGATCTACGCTGGAACCACACACGCATGTCGTGCTGCAGGTTGGACCCCTCCCTCACATAAAACATGACCGCACCTCTGGAAAATAGGAAAGAGTGACATAAATGAAAGAGTGGGTCAAATGAAAGACGGATGCATTCACACCTACGGGCAGAACCGAGCTCCGTTCTCCTCCGGTGAGAACCAACTAACCAGCAGCAGTGTGTCAGTTTGTTCTCAAGACGACACATCATTCCCAGGAACGTCATTATAAAAATAATAACAGGGTTGATTCAGTTCAATAGAAAACGACTTTAGTAACGTCAGTCCACTTCCTGAGCCTGTTCCAACATGACTGGACCTACAGCCTGCTCTCAGGTGAGTCAGTCCCTCCGATGCCTGGTGAACTCCAGACACTCTCTTTCAGATCCATCCTCAGCCCAGTTCTCATGACCTCCTTGGCTCAGACCTCCAGCTTCAGGTGTTTTCAGAGTGTGGGGTTTCCAGCCTGGCTGCACCTCAGATTAAACACCATCCTACATCTGACAGCCATAAGAAGCTTTGATTTAATATCACATCACAACTCATAGATGGTCCAGGGAAAGATAAAATGTCTGCAGGGAGAATGGAAGGTGATCAATCTTTTCCCAGTCGCTTCAGGCGTCCATCCGTCATTAGCAATGGAGCCTTCTGCAGAGGTAAGGCAATATCCGCCATGTCCAGGCGGCCTCTATCGCTGCATCTGGGCTCATACACTCTGTAGGGAGTTCATTAATGGAGAGGAGGGCGCGCTAGGAGCCCAAAAACCCACGCTGCGCTGTCGGCCTCCTGACTCTCAGTCTGCGTCTGCTTCGCCGGGCAGGATTCTGTGCACAGTAATGACACAAACCGACGGCCCTGTTTGTCTTGGACCACGTTCCAGTTCTGACATGTCCATCACTGCACAAGTCTGGACTGAGCTGCGGAGCAGCAGCGGCTGAAGACCACACAGAGTGGAGGCAGAGGCTTCTGCTAAGTGTGCAGCTCCACACTTTGGAGCCGTGGATTCAAATTGCTCTGATTACTGAGTGTTGTGGTTGTGCAACATCTTAAAAGCACGTCATACAGTCGCTGCCGTGGCCGATGGAATTACCACATGGGCTTTATTTGATCAGGCATTTGACATGAAGCATGGTCATTTGCCAAAATAAAGAGTGCAGCCGTTCTGCCTGTGCTGCACCGCATCAGGCTGAGGTCAGTCAGCAGCGCCGCAGAAACGTCACAACCTTATTGCAACCAGGCAGAAAAACACCTGATTCAACAAGCGACTGCTGCAATCGCTTGTGCTCCATCTCATTACAACAGCAAACGGCATGAGAGCACGGAGGACGCAGCCCCTCAGCAGCGGGGTTAATGAGAACGGATCCTGAAACAACCTGCAGCCCGGTCGTCTCCTGTGGATGCGGGAGCTGATGCTTATCTGCAGGAAATGACACATCAGTTATTGCTTTTTAATGAACACAGGACGCTTGTGGTCACGTTGTAAGATACCACAACATCATCCCAGGCTGTGGCCACATCAGCTCGAAGCGGGGTCAAAGGTCAAACAGGGTCCAGGACTGTGTGGCTGGTTGGTTGATGCTAGCGTCTCCTCCTGCAGCCTGCTTAGAGGCTACGATGGGCTTCGTGTAGCCTCAAACCTGATACACAGCCCTCTGACTCCTTCCCCTGTTATCAACGGTGTCCTGCTGCCTCTTGGAAGAAGGAATGTGACAGAGAATGCACAACATCACAAAGAGCAGCCGACTCAGACCGGACCAGCTTTGACATAATCTACAGAGTTTATAGGCTGCCTTTAAATTTTATTTACGGGACACGAACAGAGACGTGTGTGCTCTGCTTTGGTCAAACCAAGCAAACAGGCGTCTGCAGAGAAAACAGCCATGACTCCAGTCATTCGCTCCGTTCAAGTGGACGCCCCACCCCAGATGAGCATTAATCTGATTAAGAGCGCAATTTATTTGGGTTTCCGTGCTCAATAGAACGTCTTCCTGTTGGACGCACGGCTGCCAATGAGGCAGAAGGAACCAGGCGCGATGAATGGCCGACAGCTGTGTATATACAGTCACTGCACACGCGTAAAACTCCTTCAAACGTGGAGGTGTTGTGAAATATGCTAAACAGCTGCTACGCGTTATTTGGTTGAGGCTCTACTGTCCGCGAGCGCTGCACTGTGGGTCCTTTTACTCAAGATCAGACGCTTTGAGGAGAGAAATCCTCAGCTCGTATGGAAATCTGTGAGCGTGGTCCCAGTTCAGACTGGAGCAGCTTATAAATCACCAGCACTGGAGTTCCACGTGGACAGTAAGTGCATTTTTGACATCTTCCACTGTCTGTCTAACACTTTAACAACCCGGTTCCTTCTACAAAGAAAATCTTGAATTTTGCCCCGAAAACTAGAAATGCGAGTTTTAATGAGCCGGCAGTAAACATGTCTCCTGCGTCCTGACAGACCCAAACCCAGTTCATAAACCTGTCTGGAGATTAAATGCGCGGCTGAGACACAGCTACTACTTGGCCTTATTGGAAACTGTTCCTGCGTTAGCGTTCACGCTGTTGATGGTGCATTTGAGAGCAAACTCTGAGTCGAAGTGTGGCACTGGCGTTTCTATGAAGCGCTCACACACACAATGCAGCGTTCCCTCATGTGGCTCTTCTCCGTCGCTCGTTTTCTGTCCAGTGGAACCGAGCTGTTATTCAGACTCAATGCAAGATTCTATTCAAAGCGACGTGAACTGTTTTTGTTTGTGCGCCCTCTAAACCTTCAGGGACAACTCTGCATCCAGGATTCCAAACAGGCTGCGTCAGTGAAACTATAGCGCTGCAATTTGGAAAAACGCAGCAGATGAAAGGAGAACGACGTTTTTACACGCCGCCGAGACTGTTTGCACGTTTTGCTAAAGCACCGACGTCTGGGTGTGTAATTACACACTAAAAGCTGTTTTCTGTTTTTTTGTTTTTTTTCTTGAGGAAGTATGTGTCGCTGCACGAACATTAAACTTGCCTGTAAATGGGCACATGATTGCACCAGGCACTCCCTTCTCAGACAAAACATGGAGGAGGAGATGAGGCAACGGTTTTTATCCAGTGCGTTCCTGTACAAGGTTTAACAACTCACAAGTTATTTACTTTCTCTGAGCTTTTAAAGCTTTAAAACTATAATGATAGTTTCTCTTAATTTAGTAAAATATAACATTAAAGATTAAACTAAAAAAACAACCTCAAATAAGACTAACAATTACATAAAAAAACATCATATTACATTAAATAACTTGTATAATTAACTTAAATTGTGTTTGTTCTTACTTATTTACTGTAGTACAGTAACAGCTTTTAGTTTTCGCCATTAAAACAATTACCATAGTAGGATCCATGTACTGTATGTTTTCCTCCACTGGTTAAAACAAGCCACTGCTTGACTTCAACAACAAATCAGAGGAGTCAGAAACAGAAGAACATTACGAGTGGTGTAAATGTAAACACAAATAACAAAATTGTTGACAACAACAATGTTATACTACAATATAAATGGTAGTTTCTAAAGCCCCAGCATTTGATTTTCCATAAAAAGCACCCTCTGAGGCCGTTTTTTCATGAGTCATCAGCAGAAGCCTGTGAGGGAATGCTGGGTGTCCTCACGCTTGGCTGCAGAGGCCACGGCGCCTCTCCTGAGAACAGACAGGGCGTGATTAGTTAAATGCAGGACACCCCACGCATTGTCCCAACAACACGGGGGACATCTGGCAGCGGCCACGCAGCGGCCTGAAGGTCCCCGTCCTCTTTCTAGAGCACTGAGCTGTGCAGCATTGAAGCACTGGCCGCACATTCTCATGCTAATACTGCAAAGGCAGGAGCAGATGTGAAACACTCGGTTCTGTTCTTGTTCACTTGTAAAGAAATAATCATTATTTTACTTTTTGTTGTTGGATTTGTCATAAATGAAAGAGTTGGTGGCGGAGGCAGCTTCTTTGGTGGCCTGGAGTCGGAAGTATTGCAAATCATGCTGCTACAAAAGAATTTATATATTATATATGTAATATGTGTATATTTATATATATATTGAATTTGTAAGCAAAAAATACATTTTATTCTGTTTACTGTACATAAACACACGTGTATCTGCATTTATATTTTTATATATACATATTTAAGTTGTATATTCTTGTTGTTTATTGTATATATAATGTATAGTGTATAATATAATGTGAGTTTATATTGCTTACTTTTATGCATTTATTTCTCTCAGATCTATTTAAATAACTTGTAATGCATTTTCCCCAAACGTTGAAACTTTCTGGATGTGCACGTCCAGTCTTCGTGCTCGTGTCTCCGCACTGACGCCCCGCCCACCTGGACGGTCATTGGCGGCCGTGTGCACCTCTCCTCCTCTCATTGGCCGCAGAGGTGCCCGTCAGGTAACCTGACGAGGAGAAGTTTACAACTCGGCACACGTGCGGCCGGTGCGTCGGGGCTCGTGGCGGCGTCTCGCGCAGACGGAGGAGGTCTCATCACCTGAGAGCCGGGTTTTGGAGCGACGCACCTGCGCGCGTTCACCGCGGCTCCTTTCGGTCTCACCTGTGCGCAGAGGACGCCACCTGTGTGTTTTAATGGCAGCGCGCTTCAACGTGTGTCCAGCATGGCGGCGACCACCCCGGCACCGGCATGGCTTGTAGCCGCGTCACCGCGCCGGAGCCGCCGCCGGGCATCTTCAGGAGAGCGGCGGTGATGCTGTGCTCCCTCTGCGCCTTCCTGCTCCTCCTGCACCGCTGCGCCTCCGGTTCGCCCCCACTGCTCAGAGCCTCCGACGCGGCCGCCGGTCCTTCCGGGGACCCGAGGTCCCTGCGGACGAGGCTGACGTACGAATGGACCCGCGCGTCGGAGCCGGCGGGCTTTGGAGCCGCCGCGCGCGCCTCCCGGGGGCTCGCGGACGAGGCGCGGCCCGAGCGGCCGCTCGTGTCGCCGTCTCCGGACGCGTCCAGGAAGGTGTCGCCGCGGCTCGCAGGTAAACTGAGCGCGCTGGGCGACGGGAGCAGGAAGCTGCCGCAGGCGCTCATCGTCGGGGTGAAGAAGGGAGGCACGCGCGCTCTGCTGGAGTTCCTGCGGGTGCATCCGGACATCAGGGCCGTGGGAGCGGAGCCGCACTTCTTCGACCGCCACTACGACAACGGGCTGCAGTGGTACAGGTGAATGCTCCACACCCCGTCACAGGCACCACGTCCACGGGCACGGCACGGCACGGCACGGCACGCGTGACGGGACCGAGCGACGCAGGCCGGCGCGCTTTTACGCAAACTTTCTGCGCGCTTTTAAATGCGTGGGAAAATGTACAAACGCGTTTATTATTGTAGATCCAAATCTAGGTCCCACTTATAAAGTCAGAGAATTATTCTGATGATATGTTTTTGTAGCCAACTACATCACTGATGTTTATCGCCGGTGTAGAAGCCTTTATTTGCTTCCGTTGGAGGACGCAGAGTTTCCGTGTTGCCTTTAGTTCTTATCAGGCGGCTCAGTTCGCCGCCTCCGGGCTCGTGGTCGGAACCAGAGAATGAGGATGAATGAGAGGTTCAGCTTTCAAACATGTCACCACTAAACGTGTGAATTAAGAACTCACACTATGAAGCTTTTTCATGGTTTGCATTCAGGTCACCACGTTGTTCCGTTAAACTAGGACCTCAATGAATGACCTAATTGTTGTCTACTGCTCATGGTTACAAACAGTCTGATTAGTTTGTGTTGTATCTTCCTCGTTTCGTTGCGAGGTCACCGTGTTGTTTGCTTCTGGAGAATGAGTCTGAAAATAGAGAGTCTGTTCCCAGACTCGCTCTCTCGCTCTCTCGCTCGCCCGTCTCCATCCCGCGTGGAGTGCGCTGCCTCCTCTGATTGATGTCGTCTGTCACCGTGTGTGTGAGAGCAGCGTTTCCACAGGCCTGTGGGGAATAATGGCTCCCTCTCCTCCGCTCAGTGCTTCTCTGTCTAATGGGGCATCGCCGACATTGCAGCTCTGTTATTAAGAAGGATTAGGGCCATAATGAAAGGTTACCTGAGTGTCTCAGGAGGTATAATTCGCCTTTTGATTGAGTTAACACTACACACAGCGCCCACTAAAAGCCCGGAGACAAAACTTTTCCTCCGGCTCACGACAGCTCCCCCCGAACCCCGCTCCTCACCCCCCGAACGCTCCGGCCCTCTCCGTCTTCCACTCACACACCTCCCTCTTTGTGCCGCTCTGAGAGTGAACATTCTCTTTTCACCATCACTCTTTCACACCCGTCTGTTTACCTATTCATCCATTGTGGCTCTTTGTGTCCACGAGGGTCCCATCTATTCCCCCGGAGTTGCCAAGATTCCCTGGAATTCGGATCGTGCCTCCAAGGACAGATCCGAGTTCCCCCTTTAAAACAGAAGGACCTTTGAATTGAAAGGAGAATTAAAGGAGTGTTGAAGCAGCGTGGGCCACACTGCAGGAGTTCATCTTGTCAACAACATGTGAGAGTCTTCCTCTTAGTAGCTTTTGTGTTTTAGTGGAAGCGTTTGATTGAGATACAGTCATTTGAAGGCGGCTTCAGGGGAAGTGGTTAAAACCAGGACTTCGGCCGCGCTGCGTCGCCGAACCTTTGCCGGTCCTTCGGCCTGAACGGAACCAGGTCGCACACACGCCCAGTAAAAATACCGTTAATATAAAAACAACAGTCTGTCAGTGTTTACACACAACAGAGCCAGATTATGTGTGACCAATCGCTGTGTCCAATTTATTTCATGCGACTCCTTCCATTAGCAGCAGTGAAGACTTAAAACGGGCTTCCGTCACAGCGGGGCCTTTGTTTATTGTGGAGCCCGTGTGTGTCCGGGGAAGAAGCGCTCGTCTGTCTCCCGTGGGAAGGTGTGGAATATGATTTGACACGTCTGAGCGCGGAACGTGAAATCCACCGTCTCCGACCGTCTTTCCCACAATGACGCCGGAGCCGCACGTTGTGGGAATTTACGCCTCAAATGCGCCTAAAAAGGCAGTCGCACACTTTTTTTTTTTAATAAAAACGACACTTATTTCTATCTTGACCCTCGTTAGTGTTTTTGTGTGTAATTGGTGCTGAACAGGTTCAGCCTTGGTGCTTTTTGCCGTGCGTCTGCGTTGTTGAACAGGACACCGGGCGCCTGTTCAGCCCAGCTTGCATTTCACTGCACATTCTCCATGTACGCGTGTAATCACACACAACCAGTTCGGCTCTTGTTGTGGAAACGGACACTTGGAGCGAACAAGGAGGTCAAGCACAAACACTGTGAACTGCAGCCGAGGTCCCGGCTGCGCAGTCATTACTGCACTCAGGTTACTGAACACCAGACCCGTCGTCAGACGTCTGCGGACGGATGGATCAGGATTCATCCCCTCCATTTATGGGTTAACGGCCTTCATGAAAACCAGAGGGAAAAGGCCTGTCAGCTCCACCACACGCGTCTACAGCGTTGGAGCAGCTGAAGAAGAAAATATGGTGCGAAACTATTAAACGTGGCCGTTTTGTTCTGTAACGACTGCGGCATCATTTTAATCTGCACTGTCTTCAAGTCATGTGTCTTTATTAGTAGCTTATTAATGCATTACTACATCAGCTCCCAGTTGAGTTTATTGACTCAGATCAAACAGTCACAAACGGGTCCCGATGGTAAAGCTGCACGTTGGTTGTGTTTAGTCTGGGTTGTTTTGCTGCCTCACGTTTGCCTTTTTATCGCGTGGAGGAGAATTCATGCAGTTTAATAGAGGATGAGTGCATTTGCACGTTGTTTGTTGCGTGTTTGGGGCCGGTCGTCAGGGCAGAACCACGAGGCGGATCGCGTCCGAGCGCCTCCTGTGTAAACGGGTCATGGATGCTGACGTCGCTCGCGTCGCTCGCGTCGCTCCTGTCGCTCCCGTCGCGTCGCTCGCGTCGCGTCGCTCGGCTCCACACAGACAGCAGCACATCTCGCCTCCCGTCTGCAGCCATAGATGCACATTACCAGTGTTTCTGCCTGTTCGTGCAGACGCTCAGAAACGCACCCGCGCTGTCTTCACGGCGGCTTTGAAGGGAGCCGTTTGTTTTAACATTTCTCCACGGAGCAGTCAAGATTTTAAAAACAGATTCAACCCATTTGCCCTAATTAATCCCGCTTTGATTTATTCTGTTTTGACATTAGGCTGGAAAACGCAACGCCATAATGAAATTCTGTTTGTCCCCAGAAAAGGAGCCAAGCTTGTTTTGGACGGGTGGGTTGTTGGGAGGGATCCTCAACAAGCGTCAACCAGTAGCCTCCAACTCCACGTTCCTCACGCGGGAAATGTGCAATTCGAGTCAGAATAATATACTGTATATATAGATGACGTTATTCTACCAAGTAAAGGCAGCTAGTCCATCTGTTAATATAGGCCCAGCTTTACAGGAAGCAGGTGGAGGGTCCGAGCACTGGCAAAGGTGGAGGGGTCACACACACACACACACACACACACACACACACACACACTGTAATGTGATCTCCAGACCTGCATTTGGATTGTGAAAGTGATTACGGGGGGGGTATAATTGTAAAACCGGGACGCTCACCTCTCGTTGGAGGCATGCGACCCACTCCTCGCCAACTCCTTGACCTCCACCACATCTCTGCGCGGCCTCAGCAGCTGACCCCAGAGGCACACGGGGCGGAGGGGAGGACCTGTCCGGAGCGGAGCCTGTCAGCAGCTGCCTTCTGGCATCCTGGGAATCTGCCCCCCCCCCCCCCCCCCCCCACCCGCCCCCCGATGAGCGGGTGAGGACAGGCAGCAGGTGCAGGCTGCACGGACACCACCTGGATCTCCACCGCGCTGCACCTGATGCGTTCACCTGACACGCCTAAAATAAGCTGCAGATATTTCAGGTGTCAGGGATCAGGAACCCGGGGCTTTGATGAACACGTGTGAATAGGGAGCGTGATTGATCACGGGCAGCAGGGTCAGCGTGAGGCCTGCTGCAGAATGTGCCACCCTCAGAGTTCACAATAGCAACAGATGGAAGCGTGATGTTAAGATCGGGTTACGTTGTTTCTAGGATTGGGTTATTTATTCACTTTTGCTGTGTGTGTGTGTGTGTGTGTGTGTGTGTGTGTGTGTGTGTGTGTGTGTGTGTGTGTGTGTGTGTGTGTGTGTGTGTGTGTGTGTGTGTGTGTGTGTGTGTGTGTGTGTGTGAACTAGTCTGCAGCCGTTTGACCCCATCGCGTCTTAGCCTCGTTCAGTTTAGCAGCTGTCGCTCCTTTTATGAGCCTGGACATTATGAAGCTTTTATTCTGGGATTCATATTTCAAAAGGAGCACACAAGGTCGTGTTTTTATTGTCCCCGACTGTACAAAAATACCCGGCTCTGTAATGGTTTCTGCCGCCGTGCGGCTGATGTGACCTTTCCTCGGCGTCACACCTGAAGAGCTCCACCGCAGCCGCTGACTGAATGTCAGCGGTGTTTATAACCTGCCAGGTTAAAGCAGCAGCTCCGCCTCCGGACACTGACACCATCAAATGAAACGAAATGGGAAATGTTTGCAATTTGCTCCCTGTTCTTTATTTCTCTGCACTTATTTTTTGCCTCTTGGCAAATGAAGGTTGATGGAAGTAAGTGTTATCCCTGCACAAACAGGGAGCGACTGTAACCCTATCAACTGGCACCGGGGAGTGGAGGGGCTTTAGACGAGTCTGTTGCAGCTTTCTCCTTAGACGCGAACTAAACAAACCGCAAAACAACCTCCAGAATTCATGCGTACCGGGACTTTCGGAGGATTTGCCTGAGTGCTTTAGGATTTCAGGAACGTGCAGCCAAACCCATGTTATTTGGGCACAGAAGGGCTTGGTAAATGATGCATGGATGGAGCATGTACATATTACAGCCCTCAGTAGTGCGGATTGGCAGGGCGAGAGTGATGGATCTCTCTTTCCCATCTCACAGGCAACAGCTTTATCATAGGACAGGGACTCCTCCATATTTCCAGACAGAGACAGACAGAGGG